>NW_019103922.1:610628-879903 GCF_001856785.1 Myzus persicae
AATATACAGTATTTGACACGGCCCCGCTGGTAAACTCGTAATTGTCACACTCACAGATAAGGATTGACGATAAAACTGAATTTGAACTTTGAACATCAACGAAAAGTAATAGATGATTATATTTTTGTATTATTTAAAAAAATAGCGCGACCCACAGTTTGGGAACCTCTGAGTTAGATACCGTAACTCTTCATATAACTTTGAAATGTTACACAAATATACTAAATTTATTTTAATCGATTTTTGTTCATGCATTTTTATTTTGATGAGTGAATGTTCAAAATGTTACATATAAGTACATTGTACAAAATACAATTAAATTATTTCAACTTGACATTCAATACGTTTTTTTGTTCCATATTAATCATTTAATGAATTCTATAAATTTTTAAACTAAATAAATTTAATTAACATGCATTTTTGTTGGTAAAGGATAAAATGTAGAAAATACTTAAAAACCTGGCTTGTGCTGGGAGGTCCCGAATTATTGCAGTTGGCAGTTATCATACTAGTTGTGTATAATATTTTCAAATAGTATAATAAACCTAACATAATTACATACCCGATACCCAACAATATAGTGTAGTACCTGAAGAAAACCGATACCTTACTAGTACAGTACCTAAAATGATCTAATGTAATTTCCTACCCAATACCTAGCAGTTAAAAAAAATACCTAAGTATAGGTTTTACACTACACAAAAAAGGTACATAACTATGTAAGTTGCTACAAGTCAGAAAAATGTATTATCATATATAATTAAATTTCATAAATTAGTATTATATGAAACATAGTATATTTTTTTGTAACGAATAATAAAATATATAAACCACATAATAAATACATTTTTTTTTTACAATAACGAAATATTTTATTAAAATGTACAAAAATGTACTATGATATTTTTGACTTATAATAATACTATATAAAATATGAAATACCTATATATAAGTATATTGTACTATAAAAAGTATGAAAATGAATTATAATTACAAATAATAATATTTTTCCTGCTTTGCAGGAACTTACATCCATGTTCCTTAAGAATACATATGGAAATATATGACATATTATGTATATTCAGGTAAATATAAGAATACTTAGATACCTATAAAATTAAAACCTAGGATACACGAATAGTTTGGTCAAACCTCGAATGCAGAGCTTGCACTAATGTGATGCAGTTGTGCATAAAATGTGCATTTCTAAATTTAAATGTGTAGTTCTTATTTAAATGTTGTGCAGTTCATAAAAAATATTATGATTTGAATTTTTAATAATTAATTTTATATTATGGCTTTGAGCTTGTAACGATTTGACATTTTGATTTCTGAAATTATTAGAAATTATGATTAAAACATTGCTATAGTAAACACCTATTTATTTATGATTATCAAAAGATTAAGACTACGGGCATACAACGGTTCTAAAACTGTGGTGATAGTGGTGATACTGATGAAGAGGTTGTCGTAAAAAATAAAATCATTTTAAAATTTGATTAAAGGAATTTGTTATTTTAATTGTTAATATTCATATATTATGACGTATAATATAATATTATTTAATATATATGATAGTATGTATTATTCATTATGTGAGAGCGAAGCGAACATCAAGTTTTTTTACTTCTGTAAAACAAACAATTTGTGCAACTCTTATATTTCTTTAGCGCAAGCTCTGCTCGAATGATTTTTGTTGTTCAGACTTTTACAAACGAGATTTGGCAAATTTTATAATAAACAACCAGTGTTTATGAAAGTCCAAAATGTTTTACTATAATTATTGTGTGATTTTTTTTCTCTTTGCTTTGTACTCGTATATTATAATTATTTTATAGTAAAATTTTATTTTATTATTATTTTTTAGGTACCGATATACAATATACTAGCTACTACTTACTAGTATATTAGATACACACATTTAAATTATATATAATATAGGTTTTACCATACTTTTATCGTAACATATATAATCGAATAATATTATATATTTTTCTTCTCCAATATTTGTATTGGTTAATGTATTGGTTTGTATGTAGTTAACTTGGGTTCAAAAATATACATTTTTTTAACAGGTCCGCTTGAATAAAATACGTGGGAGTAAAAGTATTCTCGAAAGTTTCCCTTGGACGACGTCGTAGGGACGTAGGACATAATAGTTTATGGAATGTACAAGGTATAATTGCCATGTCTATATAGGTGTGCAAGTTACTGAAAGAAATTAACTTCAGCTGCCTACGTTAAGGTATAACTAAGTTAATAGTTTGCAAACAACGTATTTAACTCTAAAAGAGTACCTAAAGTTAATATGGAGAATAAAATAAACATGCCTATCTACTAATTATTATTTTTCAAATTAACTGCAGTTAATATCGCTAAAAAGCTTTGTTTAAAGAATTGAGTTAGTTGCATAAATGAGTGCTATATATTTTATTATATATTACTATTATTCATTCTCTGCTTAATATTTTGTAAAATTATATTAAAAATGAATAACTGCCATAACTGTGTAATCATCGCCAATCGTCCTTACTACTTGAAGATAAAAAAATTTACAAAGGTGTGTTTAGGGGTGTTTGGCTTGATGATATTTATATTTTAACTATGTTTAAAAGAAGATTATGTACAGTTATACCAAATAATTGATACTTTATGTAGGATATAGTTATAATATATTACAATTGTGCAGATCAGGTTTTTTTTTTCTTTGGAAGGTGCTCTGAGATCATCGGGATGTGTTTACAAGTAAATGTATATTCTATTAAATGCATATATCTTAAAAGGGGTTCTATATTGTTGTTTAGCGATGGGAAGAACAATACAACTAAAGTTATAACTTACAAAATACCAGCACTGTTAGTCAGACGTGCTGGATTTTTATTGTTCTGTGATTATCGCGAAAAAAATGTAAAGTTGGGAATCGGTCATCAGAACACTCGAACATCTCAAATATTTACTTTTCTTTGAGAATGTCTTTATACGTATATTTAGAATAGTATCATAGGTTATAACTTTCTTTAAAATTGTAATAAATTAAAATGAAGATATTATTATTTAATTTTTTTAAAAATGACATTATAATGTTAATGTTATAAATATTTGTTTATTAAATTGTTATATTTTTTGGAAAAAGTAAATAGTGTAATTTTAGACATAGTTTTACATTATTATAGCGAACATTATATTTATGCTAAAGTGACAGATTCTTATTACGAGTGTAGAAGTATTGCCTCTTTACACTTCTGATGAAAAAAGGAACAAAATTGAAATTGAAATTTCAATCAACAAAGATGGAGTTGCATAATACCTACCTGTTTGAGATTACTTTTAAAAATTACTCGTGTATAAAACTTTTTTTACATCTAATAGATATATTTTGTTTTAATATTAATTAGTTTTTTTGCAATTTATTTTATTTTTGATCGGGCTTTCTATATTTTACATTGTTTGTATTGTTTTTTCATACTTACCTGAATAATAGTTCAAAATTTGAACACAGTACTTAGCCTAATTGGTTTCATTTTACTACTTGACTGTCAAAAAATATGATAGTTGAGACTCGAGACATATAATGGTAGCAGGTTTTAAAATTATGTACATTAAATAAAAAAAGTATAATAGATCTTTCTTGAAAATTGGTTTTGTGTAAAAGTTCAAGTTTTGCACGGTTTTTGGCCATTTTATTATTGAGAAAAAAAACTGGAAATTTCCAAGGAACCATCAACGATGGAGCTAATTTTATGCTTCAGTATACTTGATGACATATCACTAACAGACAACTGTATGAGTAGCATGACTGAATTTTAATACAGACATTTTTTAATAACTTAAATTTACCATAAAATATGATCCGATATTCTGATTTTATTTTAACCTGGTATTTAAGAAAAACATAAGTGGATCTTTTTGTCAATATTGTTATATTATATATAAATTATTATCAAGTATAAAAATAATAACACATAATTGTAATATAATATTTATTGAGTTAAGTACTTAATAATATATAATGTATAAAAAGAAAGAGGAAACTATTTTTATAGTTAAATTATCATATAATAAGAAGCCTGTTTGAATCGAATAAAAAAATAATAATTGTACGATCATAATATCTAAGAATAAAAATGACAAATCCTAAGTTTGATATCATGTCTAGAAAAAAATTTTAAATTAAAAAAAAAAATTATAAAAAATGTTTTTTTAAACAAATATGATTTAAAAATAATATTATTATGTATGCCTGTCACCTATTATATTATGTATCGATGACAGGTCCTATGCACATTCACGTAGTGTTCGAGGGGCGCGTGGTCGACAAAACGACGACGACCATTAATTGCTGAAGGACCATCCCAACCACAAATTATACATTTTAAATACGAGTAAAAGCGTTCAATAACTTTAATATATATGTACATAGTCGTAGTCAGTATTTTCGTTTGCAAGTGCCACAATTGCCAGTCTTAATACAATATTTCTAATGTGACTATAATATATATATTATTTATGAAAAAAACTGTTGTTTGTAAGCTTTATATTATTTACACAATTGTTGTATTGCTGAATAATCAATTTTATTGAAAATAACTAACTTTTATTATCTTAGGTATTAAAAATATTTTTGGTAAAAATATATACCTAATATGAATAAAGTATAAAAATACACGATTTACACAATCTATTTTTACTGCAGCATTTTATATGTCTTTCAAATATTATTATAACATACAAAAATATGTTATCTTGAAATTTTACTATTAAGTTAATCATGATTTTAGGTGTTTAAAGTATAATAGGCCTTTTTTTATGGAAGGGGGGTTGTATTTGGCCCTTGCAAAATGCACCTAGTATTACGCCTATGATTATACATATGTAACTATCGAACGATATATTATGTCGTGAATTCTATGTGGCTGGGTGGTCGATGATGTGGCCGGATTTCCGGTTATTCTGCGATTGGCTGAGTCAGTGTGGAGTTTATGGCGCACTTGACGGCCTGAGCGGGATCGTACGCGGCGATTATATCGGCTATGCTGTTGGCTGTGCCGAAAACCAGTGCCAAGACGCCGACGGCTATCAGTAAAACGTTCTTGATGGTCATCCAGACGGTCACTTCATCCCAGTACGTGGCAAATTCTATGAACAAGGGCACCACGATGCCGAGCAGTGAGAAACAGAAGGCACCAATGAGCCCGATGAACGGACCGATTGTCGGTACAGCCACCGCGATCACAACTGCAAAATCCACAACAAGACATTGTTATTATTTAAATATTAATTATAAAATTATTATTCATAGTTGCAGTCAATGGGGTACTTAGCCCTAAATAGTTTTTTTTTTGGCTACAATTCATATGCGTCTGCTGAAAGTCTAGATCTATAAAAACATGGAAACCTATTCAAGAGCATTTGTTACCTCCGCCATACAATTGTACAACATAGACAATTTAAGTTCAGCAGAGCTAATTTTTTATTGTTAAAAGTATATTATAGTGATTTGAAATATTTTAAAATTTAAAGGTAAGAATATCATCTAGGTTATTGCGTGTGTGTTTATTAATATTTACGTTTTTTCTGCAAATGATAATGGTCATTTGAAAATTGTAATATCTTACAATGCATTATAACATTTATAACCAACTTTAAAATTAAAATTTTAGTAAAAACCTACGACAGTCCCCATACATTATTCTTCTTCCTTTAAACAGTTTCTCGACACTCGGAAAGTGATAATAGATTTGTTTTTCAACCCCTATAATGGATGGCTTACAAAAATCAAATATTTGTCTATTACCATATAGATAATAATATTATCAATATCTAATATACCTATATTATATGTTTTCGGGCTGAATGCAATTTTTTTTTCTAACCGTTTTTTTAGATTATGATTTGTTTATTGCCATAGAAACGGAAATCAATGAAAATATATATGTATAATGTATACAATATATTAAAATCAATCTATAATTCTTATTTCATAAATTATTATTAAAATGTTGCATGCCACAACATATGTTTTCACTGCACTATAATACTTAAAAACATATATCTATAGTACCTATTTATATAGATATATGGTTGTCATAGGTTTCAGAAAACAAAAATTTGTATGTGTTGCTATGGGAATTATAGAAAAGAAAAATATTTTTATTTAAGTAACACTATTTTGAGAATGTGACCCATTTATAATTTTATAAATGATTCAAACTGTAAAATACATTATTTTGCCTTTCAAAATAGAACAAGTAAAAAGTCGAACAGCAGAAGCCTGCAAACAAAATGTACGTACTGTACCAGCGTTACTCACCAGAAGCAGTCACCAGAACCGTTCTCAAGACGTAGTTGTGGAAAATTGTGGCTTTTTTAAAGTTTTCCTCGATTTTGGTCCATGTGATTTCCAAGCAAACGAAAAACTGCAGACCGTAAGTACAGAACACGGCTAAACTGATGCATATTTTAGCCACCTGGGCGGCACTGTAAACATATACACAAACTTTAAAATGTTAAAGTTAGTAGTTACTATACCAGCTCGTAGCAAAGGATATAGATACATAATAATGAGTTGTTTAGAGGTACAAAAACAAGGTTTTTAGAGTCTGTTGATTCGTAAAATGATGTATACAAAAAATGAATTAATTGTTAACACATTAGGTACATCATAATACTACAATCTACTGATTCACAGCCACAATGCCCCCCTACACAATTTCATTTTGTACATAACTTTATACGTTTTTGTAAACAAACGTTGAGACTTGATTCAGTCGATTCACAAATGTTTTTCATATAGATGCAATCAAAACTATATGAATCCAATAAATACCAAAATACTATACGATTTAGCACAGAAATACGTGCCTACAACGTTGCCGTATTTATTTATTTTTTACACATCAGAGTAGATTATTATAATATTATGTTAAAAATAATATTTTTGAAAAAACCAAATTTTGCACACTCAATAGATTTTCGGTTTTCAAGTATATTGCAAAACAATAACGGAAACGTTGAGTAAAATAAGTATGGTGAACTACTGATAGTTGTGTTTAAAATATTTTAAGCCAAAAGTAAAAAAATCCGATTTGACATTGAACAGCGTAGGTAATAGTTTATCTCAAATATCACAAAAATAGAAATATAGAATATATATGACTATTTCCACCGAAGTCGTGATACACGGAAAAAAAATTAGAGATGTGGTTATAGAAAGCTATCAAATAAATGTGTATAAAAAAAATGTTGTTTCGAGAACAATCATCAGCAGTCATTAATATGTTCCTAATTAACAAATAAATGACATTTTTTTATTACCTAATATGCGTCATATATATTTTAGCGAATTTCTGCATTAATAATATGCTGTCAACAGTACAAATTTCTGAAGTCCGAGAAGCATTGATGTAATGATGTGGAATTATATTAGTTTTAATGCACAAACTTTCGGTTTTATAAAAATGTTAAATAAATAAAGTGAAGGGGGTGGTTGTTATTGAAAGATATTTTGGAAGTAACATTATTGTAAATCGGGTAGAGTTACAGAGAAAAACAATTTTGAGCTATACAGGTATATAAAGTTAAGGTGCTCCATGTTACACTCACACATCTTCAGTGGGTAGGTTTAACGTTATACTTGATTTCGTTTCTTCGCCATACTTCAAATAACCGAAGAAACCGAGCAGAATGTACACAATGGTCACGCCACCCATGCCGACGTTCAGTACGCCAAAAACTCCCAAAAAGTTCCTGGGCGTTTTCATGTTGTTTTCCAACGGCATCACCTTCAATAAAAAATATAAGACATGAAGACGAACAGAAAAAATAATATGAGCAATACAAGTTTTTTATTGTTTAAGAAAAAAAACTTTATAAATCTATTTTAGTATTTACCGGGAAAGGAGCAATCTATAAAATAGCTTATTGTCGACCAACTTATTTCGTCGAAATATTGATAATTAATTAGGTATTAACCTATGATGATTAGTGCAGTACCTACTTCAATTATTAAAATTAAAATATCGTTGTTATTTAAAAGAAGAAATAAAAAATGTACGCGTCGATGAAAACTAAATTAGTCATACCTAAATATTTATATTTAATAGATAAACTTAGTCATTTATAATAGTAATATCAAAAAAATGCTTCTAATTGTATTAAAAAAAATATTTTCATAAGACTTTTTCTCCATTTGAAATATTATACTTCAAAGCTTACTGTAGATATTATAGTTATACCTATAAATCGTTTTTGCAGATATCTATTTTTTACCATACAATTTAAAGTACTTTTCGATAATACATAACGGCAAAACGTACCACTCCAATGGCTTCCATGGCAAACACAGTGAGGCAGAAGAACGTTGGGAACGTGTCAAATGTCCCCACGGCTGGCCTTTCTGTTATGTTGGGCATGCCACCTAGTGTATAGTAAAATGTGATGCCCAGACCGGTGGCCATCAACAGGTTGGCCACCATAGATACAGGTGCCAAGTACTTGAGATTGGGCACGTAGCTCAGCAATATAAGCGGTATCAGCAGCATTCCAATAAAGTACCGGAGGTTCAGCTCATAACCCATGTGGTATGTGAATAACTGTTCGAAGTTGGAGGCAATGATCACTGTGTACACGCTGCACGTCCCGAAATATGTGACGAACAGCAGCCAGAGCACAGACTGCCGGGTTAGAGACGAGAACTTTCGAGACCATGCTGGTCCGTTGGCAAACGCCACTTCAGCCACATCCGCGTAGCTCATGGATGACACTTTTGTCCGCCTGTAAAGAGTGTGAGCGCATTTCACCTGTAAAATATAACGACAATTCATGACAATGCGGAAAAAATCTAAGAACATTATTTTAAATCGGAAGTGAAATAGTATAGTCTATAATGTCTATAAAAGTACCTATATTAAAGACTACCTTTAAGCTATAGACTATATAGGCTATACTTTAGTATAAAATACATATTTAATATATAATATAATAAAATGTATATACTATAAAATCTATACTGACTATACTCGCTAGACAACTGAAAATTTACAGACTAATAGACTAAAGAGTATAGTTGTATACTTGTATACTATATTAACTTCATATGTTGTCGCTACATTATATATTACTAATAACACATATATTATGTAGGCTATAACAACAATATAATATTTTTAGCGTTTCTTACACAAATATTATTTTATGAAATGTATTTAAAACCAACTCAATTCAATAAACTTATTTTTGAAAAATGTCTTCAACACCACTTTTTCAAAATGAATAACAATAGTGTTTAGGTATGTATTAGCTACTGAGTAGGTATTACATAATTTAACAACTATTTAATTATGTTAACAATATTATTTAATAGTTAATAATATAACTAAAAAAAATCTATGTGCCTAAGACTACAAGACAGAAGTGAAAACTTCAACAAGGCGAAATTAATAATTTGAAATACACAATCTTTCTCTCTGGCTCTGATGACTGTTCCTCTCATGCTTAGGTCAACTTAAACCGACTTCACCCGAATGAGTGTTACATAGCCGAGCGTGACAGCTCAGTTCAATTCAGTACCCACAAAATGTGCTAAACGCGCCTAAAGAAGTTTTCACTTAAAAAAAAAATAATAATCAATTTAATAATCTAACATACTGCATAGACGCATAGTAGTATGTACAGTATAGCTAGTACCTATGCCCTGTATAAACTAAATAATATATATTACTTTGTAACAAGTTTTGTTTGTGTGTATAACTACTTGACTAAAAAATATCAACAAATCATCGTTATATATCTACCAATAGGCGTAGAATTTAATAGGGTGTGTAGTGAACAACTAGAATGCATATTTGGAAGGTTATGAAAATATTATAAGACATTTAACAAGTTAATCATGGATAGATACCTAATAGACCCTATACATAATATTATAAAGTACCCAAAAATGTATAAAAAAATTGTTTAGTTATTTTTCTTCTATAAAATGCATTTATTTTGACGTCATAATAAAAACAAAAATAGTCCAACTTGAAAATTAATAATATACAATAAAACCGATGGACGATAACCCTTGGTTTTATGATGTACTTTGTGCGCATTGTTATGTAGTTAATCAATATACGTTTGACTGACGTTTGTCTCATTCTTATAAATGTTATAAAAACCTAACTAAAAAAAATATATGTATATATAATAGTTAAGATGTTCAACAACTAACCAGTAAATACGAGCAATACGTGCAAACGAATGACACAAACACAGTTGCGAATACGCCGGTTATAAGTCCCGAACACTGGAAAGCTAGCGGCATGGCCAAGATGCCAGTTCCCAGGGATGCTTTGAGTAAATGAGTCAAGGTCTCACCGTTGCTGCAAAAATTGAAATAATTATTGTATAAATTATTATTATTATTATTATTACTATTGATAATGTTTAATTATATACGCAGATACCTAGTAAACCTACTATATAATATTGAATTTATATAAAGGTAAAAATGTACAAATATTGATTAAATCAATTGTTCTTATTTTGATTGGTTTATTATTGTATTAATTATTTTTGTGATTTGTTATTCGTATTAAAGTGTAGTGATTAAATGTTTAAAATAAAAACTATTTAAATTTATGTTTTAAATGCTTTACATGCATCCATTTTCTTTTGTTTCTGAAATAATTTCCTTCATTTCTTGTACCTAGTAGTTAATAGTTATTAAATAAACTAAACAGTAAACACGCGGTATTTAAATTAATTTTTTTAAGATATGTATTGCAATTGGTAACGTTTTAAATTAAATATAAAGGTTATACATATTACGAGTACATAATATATCATTTTATTTGATTCAAATCCTTATTATAAATACGAATAAAAATGTATTTTCAATGTTATATGTTGGGGAAGAACTACAAAATAGCCTCACAATGATAGTTCCTCGGGTCTTAGAATTTCTAAGAGTGGATCTGGTATTATTGGTATAGATTCTACACTTAGTTCTTACGTGGTTGGGTGTTCCAAGTTTCTCTCGAGGAATGGGTCAAAGTAGTCGATGCCATTCAAGTGTGCGACTTCACTTTTTTCTTGATTTTTGAATGTTCTTAGTCTGAAATGAATTTGAAGTGAAAATAAACATATAATATTATCACACACTTATACATAGGTACACATTTTTAATAAATTATTTTACAAGAATGATTAACAACGGGAAAAGATATAGCAGATTAAGGTTATATATAAATATAGACTTCATCCTCTATATACTATATAATATAAATCAAACGATAGGTCTATATGTATCTATGTATCAAGTACGACAACTGTTTATATATCTAATGAAAAGCAATGTGACAACAGTATCAATACATTTTGCATCGGGATTCAAAAATATAATTGTTTGAGCTAAAGCGATAAAACCAAGCAATTTGACCATAAAACCTATAATATACTTATGCCTATATATTTAAACCTATACTATATACACTTAAACTTAAAATGTATAATAACAATTTGTATTTTTCTTTACAATCGAAAAGGAATAAACATAATTATTTAATTAGGTACTTAAATACGCATAATTATATACATGTTACGGGCAAAAGTCTAAATTAGGCAAACCTCAGAAATAGAGCATAATATTATAAATAACGATAAAATAAGTATAAGTGTAGATATTATCTATTTATACTATGGAAATGGTTCTAATATGGTAGTATTATTTATTTAAAAATGTAAACAATAAAATCATAAAAAAATTCACAAACTAATATTATCATGGAATAAATTAATCATACAAAATACCATATATCTATTATACTTGTACCTATATATATATATCATACATAATAAGTACATACCTAAACTATACCCATACTACATACCTAATAGTACATTTAATAATACAAATTAGGAAGTAGGTAACCACTCTGCTGTACAGTAGATATCGAGTATAAATCGTCATATTATGAGTAATTACTTAAGTCACCGTAATGCGTATGTGTTGTATAGATTTGAATTCGAATAAATAATAAATAATAAATTATTTCATACAGTATACAATTTTGAATGAAGACTTTCAGATATCACAAAGTACATTAAATTGTGTGGCTTTAGATATTGTTATTAAACTAATTTATTTTACTAAATTTGCATTACGGTAAGCGTAGGACTTAGGTTGATTTAATTTTTGCCAAAATATTGAATTTATTATACGTTATTAATATTTAAATATTATAACAGTATGTATTAAAAATATATACATCAGTTGAAATTCTATCTACAGGCGCTCATAAAAAATTACTGTGGCTCAATTTTTTTTTTTTAATTCAAGTATATAGATGTAACTTATTAGTAATATAACATATATTGGTAATCTATGTACATTTTAAACCTTTTATTTAACCGAGTAAAAATTTTTTTATTGATATTTATTGAAGAAAACAAGTCGGGAAAGCTCATTATGCGAACTCACTAAATTCCCGGTTCCTTAACGTTTTTTAAGACAACGCAATAAATTAAAATCCCATATTGTACAATTTATGTATAGTAACTACAAACAATAAATAAATTAAATATATGTATCATCAATCGTAACTATGTACTAAGTCGCAAATTGTCCACTAAACTAGAGTATATTGCAATGTTGGTTTGGGGATTTTTTAAATTTTTGCAACTTTTCACTTACATGTAGGTAGGTAAATTCTTTTTTTTTATTTGTAAAAAAACTATTAATCTATTAATCTACTGTTAAAAATTCAAAAATTGTTCTCAAAATTACGCAGAATATCTGCAAACGTATTTTTTAGAAAATTAAAAATCACAAATGTACCTGTTTGCGAAACAGAGCTTCCATTCGGTACCTAAAAAAAATAATTCATCTTTTTATTTAGAAAATTTCTAATCCAACAGCACAATTTAAAAAATGTCTACTGTCGAAAATAAAGTCCAACAAAATCTCAGAGTAGTCCCACAGTGTTGTCTAACAATATAAACTAGACATTTTTTACTCGGGTAAAAATTGAAGGATGTATTTCATTAGTGTCAATTTGTTAATTCATTGATGCAGCTAACATTATGAGAGTTCTACAGAGCACACCCTAAAATATAGTAGCTTTATGTCTAGCTCTCTCTATGTACCCAAATGCAGTGGTTTAAACTAATTTAATATACACAAATATATCGTTTTTATAAAACTATATAACAAATAACAATATACATTTTTTTTATAGTTAACTTTTAAACTAAGATTTTTTAAATTAATTTTTGCCTCACACATTACGTTCTTTATATTATTAATATTTTATAATCATAATTTATAATAGTAAATATTATATTTATTTCATATATTATTGTTGTTAACTTTTTAGTTATAATAGATTTTCCCGTAGAAAAGTTTGAATAGGTTCATCTAGGGTATGAATTATAGCATAAAATGAATCTAAATATTTTAAAAATTCCATTGTGTATATAAAATATAATAATGTTATCAACCATCGCATTACATTATTTCCAGCTATAATATACCAAAGTATATTTCATCTACAATTTGGCTATAATCTTTAGGTATACACATTATTACAAAGAAAACGAAGAAACGTGTGAATAAAAAAAAATTATTAATAAAACTCACTTATTATCCTGTGCTTCTTTCATCTTTGACATTTTGTAAAATACGATCGACTGGAGTTTGGGCGCTGTTTCTTGCAAACTCTGAAATGCAAACAACGACCACAGTATTTAATTATACATTTATTTTCCAAGATGGTCCTGTTTATTAAAATATTTTATATAGTGTAGTTGAGGCGCGTCTACGACACAGTTATTATTATTACAACAACATTTTGTGTTCAACATATAGCATGTACGTACGCCAGTTCACCGTACGACAGACGATATTTGGTGAGACGGGCTCTAACTGAAAAAACGACAAAGAGAGACTGGGAAGGAGAGAGAGAGAGAGAGAATGAGAGGAAGAAAGGTGGATCGTTGACAAGTTTTTCGGCCGACAAGAAATGAATACGTCTTTAAAAATAAACTCTTTAGGCGTAGTAAGTATAATGTATACGGTTAAACGCCAGACGGGCGTACACTACAATTTATTTAATATAAACGTTTATTATATATATTTAATAAATATAGAAAGACAGCGGGGTATAGACAGTATTTTATAATTTTTTCGTGTACCTATACGTAATTTCCAGTCGTATGACGGTCGCGAGAGAAACGAACGAACAAAAAAACTCTTCTTCCCTAAATATAATATTGACACATACCTATATACAATGTTGAATGTATTATGGGTATAATTGGTATATTGCGCCATGTGTAATTACTATAATTACTTACTGGAGTCCTTAGAGTGTTAGAGTAAAACTTACTGGAGCAACGACTGCCTCGTCGGGCGAAGGACGAGGATTTTATGGTGTTGACTTCGGCGCGCTGCGAGCATAATATGTACCCGAGCAATGTACTATGCCCGCCAAGAGCAGGTTATGCGTAATTATTAATTAGGTACTGTGTCAAAAGTGGAGTTTATTTTCCACGACTTCGTTACTACGACAGTCACAAATTGATTTCGATAGTGCAACGTGGTTCGTGGGTCCTCATCTGTCGGTTCAAACTTCGAAATATATGTGTGGGTATAGGGAGAATATTTATGGAAACATGCTATATCTAGTGTCTACAATATCGAACACTTAAAAAAAACGATGCATGTGGTCAGGCCTATGTACATAAGATTTATATTTTTTAATTAATATATGTATATCTAATGTGATCATAGTCATAATTAGGGCAGAGGACTTGTAGCATTTGCATATTTGTTTTGCACGATCACAGAAATAGCAGAGTAAGAAACAAATACGTTTCATGCTGAAACAAGCTAGTTTTGAAATTTTATTTTGCATTTAAATGAATACTTCGAGTTTTTTTGGTTTTAGTCCATATTTCTTCGATTCTATAAGTTAAGATGCATATTTTCAATAATTTATCATTTTATCAATATTTTTACCTTCGACGTTTTTATTTAATTTAAATATTTAATATACAACCAAAATAATGTTGAATTTAAAATTATTTAAAATTTTGATCACATTAATATGGTTGTTGACTGTTCCCACACGCATGTTTTTCCTACAGAGACACGTTTCAAAGATTGCCGAATATATTTATTTTCCTGTTATTAGTTTTATTTATGTACATATATTGTTCACTGCATAAGATATTATCAATACGGGCCACAGGGACGTCAGTCGCAGACATCAAAGTTTAAATAAAATATGTTCACACAAATAATCTTATTTTTTAATGCTTATTTTTAATGCATTATAATAATATGCCTAATAATTTTAAAATGTATATTTTCAATGCATATTTTGTACATTTTAGTGCATATTTGGTGATTTTTTAGAGCTAAAAGTCCTCTGCCTTAGTCATAATAATATAATATAATATAATATAATATAATAAAAATATATTATGATTTAAAAAAAAAAAAAAAACAATTACCTGGCACTACACAAATACGGGTGGACAACTCACAGTCTAAAAATATGTACTCTAATCACTTGGTAATTAGTAAGTAAATAGGAACTACATAAT
Organism: Myzus persicae; assembly: GCF_001856785.1. Taxonomy (NCBI): domain Eukaryota; kingdom Metazoa; phylum Arthropoda; class Insecta; order Hemiptera; family Aphididae; genus Myzus; species Myzus persicae. The sequence continues at coordinate 626,217 of NW_019103922.1, forward strand.
ATAGGTACCTCCTACATATACTGTTAAATATGCCCTGCGTAATCTATCGCACACTTAAATATTGGTAACTGCAGTAGTGCAGTGCACCGACGTATCACGTGTATACTGGAATAAATTAATGCAAACTATGTATATAAATATTGGAGGCGTGGCTGATTCTAGAAAGCCTATTCGTTTTTTTTTTTTAGTAGGTATGGTAATATAATACATGTATTATAATATTATAATAAACCTATACTAGTATACTACATATACTTTATACTATATATATAATGTATATAGGAATGTAGTAATAATCAAAAATCAAAAATATAATATCTTACAATTAATTTTTCGTATAAGATTTTTGTTTTAAATACCTACAGCTATTAGCATACCTAGATATATATAGTTATATTATACCCATCATACCTATCCTATTTAGGTAAGTCAGTTTACAATATTAAAACCATTTTGATTAATTGTTTGATAAATAATTAAACATGCATAACTATACACACTAACAAGATGCAATAGTAATGGATTTTAGTATAGAATTTATATTATTTGTATATTTATAAAAACGAATAAAACTTTTTAATCAAATAAAAAAAAATAAACACGCATAGTAAAATTGTTGTTTTTCTTTTCAAAATAAACAGTTGATTTCGAAATGTTCAACAGAGGAAGATCTACCTACGTATAAAAAATCCATGATCGTTTATCGTCATCGGTTCAAACTTAAAATGCATTGTATATATTATACATGCACCTAAATCCTAATGTAAGGCCTATGAATTATGAAATCAAGTGTCAAAATCAAAAAAACCACTTTGTTTCTCTTTTGCTATCCAAAAATTCAGGTTAAAACTAAGAACCAGTTTCTTAACATTCGTATAATATAATATATTATATTACAAGTTTTCACCGGTCACATACTCCGAGCAAACAACCCATGTCTCTAATTTATATAATATAAAACAGTTTCCATAATTATTCATTTCTAAGTATATGGCGTTTGATAATAAAAAAAAATCCTAGGTATGCTAGTTTAAGCTAAATAAGCTGTAAGGTCAAATAAGGTTCACTCACGTGATACCTACCTATACGAGTACTTAGATGGTTCTTATAATTCGGCCTAATGTCAAACGTCAATAGAGGAGTGATATAAGAGTATAAGAATAAAACTATAAAATGCTAATGGCGCATGCAGACATGAGACATCACGTATTTTTGTTTGTAATCATTATACAACTTAGAACTTAAGTTTATTTTTTATTCCATATTTTGAAATCACGCATAATACAAAGTACAACTATTTGTGTGAATAAAGGCTAAAAATGTATACTGACCGATTGGGCAGATTCTTGCATTTATATGGTTTACATCTAAAGATAAGTGTAGGACCCATATCCTAATACAGCGGTACCTAAATATACTGCATTGATATATTTTATTTATTTATTAGTTTATTAGGTAATTAGCTCCCTACTCTCTTATGAATAATGTAATTCAATTATATAATTCATAATTATTATAATTATAATTTACTATTATGTTCTTGGAAATGATTCTATAACGTTTTTTTAAATAATTTTTTTTATCCTTAGTAGACTTATATATAATATACCTATTGTTACCAATAATAAATAACAATAATTGCATTAAATTATTTTAATATATACAATTATTTTTGATCGTCATCTTTACTGAAATATAATAACTTCTTTCTTTTGCTATAAGTGTTCTGTCTGTATCTGCTATACTAGTATTTACTTATAAATAATGTGTAATGTTCACTTAAGCTTTGAAAAAACATACTACCTATAAATAGTCCCTAACCAAATTTTATACTTCACAATAACTACCTACTCAAATACTCAAGATTGTAGAAATATTAATCTTTGAAAACTCAACATGAATTTATGTTTATAACTTTATAAGCTATATTCAAATATCATACTTCTTAGCATAAATATTCTAGCTACTCGGATTATAAGGATCGTTTAGTAAGTAAAAACAGCACTAGTACCTACCTAGTTCATAATATATTCATACAAATAAATGTTTAAAAACCCATTAAAAAAAAATTTTTTTTTTAATAAATTTAAATTCTGTTCCTTGGCACAATAAGTTAATGCGATAAAGGAATAACATAATAAGGTATTAAACATATCTAATTTAAACCATTAAGAAAGAAAAAATAGTACTATAAGTTAAAAAGTACATGAATCGTTTGTGGAAAGAAGACACCCATTAGAGACACTTTCATAAAAAACAATTTAGTATACAATTTAACTTTACTAACAATTATTAATAAATATTCAATGGAATTACTAACACTATTATTTATTTTTTGACAACCTCCCTACGAATTTCAAAATACGTTATTGACACAGTGAAATAAAAATCCTATTAATTTAGACAAATAAACTACCTGTAAAATATTGTTGGTTTAACAATGATTTAGGTACAATTTACTTATTAAGTACTTTTGCCTCGACTGTATTTCAAAACTGACAATAAAATCATTATTAAATATTTCTCCTCTATGGCTTAAATATATATATACATACATATGGTACCTATAGTATATTATTATTTTCATTAAAATGTATTTATTCATTAGAACTCGACAAAATAATAAAAATAATTGAACAAAGTCGTCTTTGAATAGTTAATATAGTACAATATAGTATTTTAAATTGCAAACGAAACAAAAAATATGAATGCATTCGTAAAATGTTATTTAAAATTATTATAAACAAACTATATTTTAGTGGTACGTGGTATATACAATATAAATATAGCGATAATGATGATACTATATTGTAATCTTAAATAACTTTATATAATGCAACTTTAGATAACTATTTTATTTATGTTGTAAGGTTTTAATCTTACAATTATTTTATTATTGCTTATCATCAAATTATTATGACTTGGATAATATAAAAACTGAGATTAAATCTGATGTGAAATAAACATTTATAAAAATGACTTATTTTTATTTTCTAGTGCGACTTAGTAGGACCGACTTATTAATGATTAGTGCATGCATCAATCACATAATCACATTTTAAATTGTATTATGATTAGATTAAAATAACAAATGCAAATAAGTCGGATGTTTACACAAAGACTGATTTTCCGTGTTTTTTGATGATACTTCTATAATGTGGTGTATAAATTAATGTATAATGTATAAGTTTAATTTATAATGAAATATGCCAATTACCAGCACTATTAAGTACTTATACATCAGTTTAACTGTATGAGATAAGTCTTCGCGTAATATAGGTACATACATTATTTTTTAAATTTAAATTTGAAATCATAAAGAATCATAACCAAAAAGTTAACGTTACATTAGAAAGTATATAGTACCTGCCTATATTAGTATGTCCAACTTTACATCTGCCTTTATATTGACAATAAATATTAATAATATAGATTATAGCCTATAGGTACCCACATGATGAAATATTTAACATGTAAACATCTAAATTCAAATGAAGTATAGGTTAGATTTATGCATGTATGTATTACTTATAAGTTATAGGTATCTTAAGAAAAATAGCCCGTAACTAAAACATAATCGATTACCTAATATTTTCCATTACATACCATACCAGTATTCAACAGTAGTAAAAATAAATATTATAATATTAATTATATATAATTTTATTTTACAAATATTTGAAATATGAAGTACACTTAGTGAATTTTACAATGGTCACGGGTCGATTGTATTTTTGATTTTTCATAGATAATATAGTGTCGTTTTGTGTTATAAACTACCTTAGGACCGTGTTAAACAAATCAACACAAAGTTAATTTAAATTTAATTTGTCTGCAAACGACAAAACCATAGAAATGCATTTATCTAAATGTTGATTGCATACGAATAATATGTACCTATATTGTATAATAATTAACTGGTTATCGTACAACTGGTTAATTATAGATTATATTTGAGGTGAATCGAAAACATTTTTTTCTTATTTTTTATTACCTACAAAAAAATGAATTATAACACTATAAAATGTTTAGTCTCCACTGTTTAATTTGCCGTATCTACCAGTTTCAATGATATTTATATTCTAAGAGTTATTGCTTCACTGGTTATATGATAAATTGATAATACTAAAACTGTTATCAATATTTTTGCCGTTGTCTTAAATCGAAAAGCTCCGTGTGCTTGGGACACTTTAAGTGTCGTAATAAACTTAAAATATATTTTATCATAGTAATAATAAACGATAAGATATAAATAGCGCAATAATACAAATTTCGTTTTCATAGTGAAAAAATAATTTTTTTAAGCAATTAAAAAAGAAAACTATGTTTCAGTTTAATGGGGGAATTCGTATCTATATACAAATGTTAATTATTTATTTGTACTAATTGAGAAATTCCACATTTTAATAGTATCTATTAATAAAAATACAATTACATTTTAATGATAATTTTATGTGTATAGGATTTTTAAAATAAGAATTAATAAGGACAATTATTTTTGTTATTAGTAGAAATGGCACGTGAGAATATAATATACATCCCGGCATAGATATCGCATTCTGATCTATATAGCAAAAAAAGAACTATTTATTCCGGATATTGTTTTTATAACTTAGGTATAAGTACATACCTACGTAGGTAATAATTTTTGAATCACCTATTTACAATTTGAAGACTGAAAATAGGTTGTATTGACATTGACAAATTTTGTTTTGATTATTATGAATTTATTATAAAGGCGTATTCCCTATAACGATAATTTTTAAATTTTAATTTTGTTCCATATTTCTTAAATGAAATATTGGTGCGATATGCCCATTTTAGTAAAATCATTTTACTTTTATATTAAAACCAGATAATACAATTAATCATAAAATTAATCATATTAATTATGTATTTACTGTTGTTCTTACTTCTTATTCTACTAATCTATCTACAGGCATTCAAATATTATATTTTTTATTGTTTTATTTATATTTTATTGAAATACCTATAACAGTTTTCAAAACATATATGATCATATTATAGCATTATCCACCCTTGTTTTGGTACGAATAGGTTTATAAGTCAAAACTAAAAATTCTTAGTTGTTTACTCCCAAATACATACAAATTACGTTACTTTAAAAATAATATATACCTAATTATAAAAAACTAGTAAGGTACCATTATGTGTTTTTTGTAGAAAATAATGTTGTCATTTATTAAAAATAATTTATTAATGAACCTATCTCAAATAACTCCTAGAAATAATACCAAAAAGCTTCTGAAATTAACCTCACATCGTTTTACAATATGTAGCTATAATTAGAAATAATTAAATTAATTTTTTTCGCTTCACTAATTTAGGTATCTGTATCAAAGTTTATAAACGATAATGATCAGGTTTAAACATGATGGTGAAATAAAAATGCATAAAAAATTTGTATAGCAAATTCAAAGCATCAAAACGTTTTTATAACGTTAAACGATTCAAAAACGATTGAAATCGATAACGGATAACTTCGTAAACGATAAACGATCGAAAACTTTCAACGGATACAAGATAACGAAACTAAACGATGAACAATAATTATAATTATTAATATCGAATAATAGAGTATCAGAAAACGATTAATGGTTGACATATTACGTCGGGAGAATACAATTATTTATAAAATTATAAATATCAGTAAAATTGATTTGGTAATTTTTGTAAAACTAATACTTAAAATACTAGGTACCTAATTAAAATAAAATAAATCTAAATAGAATTCAAATAATTTTTAAACGTAAAACGATAAATTGTTCATAACGTTTTAATTGTCAATAAAGCATAACGCATAAATTGAATAACTTTTTTTTTATTTTTCTATTTGACTTATTCAAACTATACAATATTTAGTATAGTAATAGAATAACTTTTAAGTTTGTAAAACGTGTAAACGCATAATTTGAGTAACGTTTAAATTATTTATAACGTTAAACAGTCAATCAATTATAGCGTTCAATATTAATATAACGGGAAACGGTATTTTTTTTTTATTATTACTATCAATTCAAACACGATATATTACACAAACAAACACACACATATTTAGTAAGTAAATTGATTAATTAATCAAAAAATAATGAAACGATTTAAATACTCGAGTAAGATCCTATACTATTCACAGTATTCACCGAAACATTCAGTTTACCTCTACTATTTCTATTACTATTGCAGACTACAATCAGTAGAACTATTTTACCGCAAATTAATAAACTTTAATAAAAGTTGAAATTCATATAAATAAATATTTACCTGAGTGTATTTTCTTCGTAGTTTTTTTCTCAGTCAAAAAAAAATATTTTTAAAAAACTATTTCGTATAATTTATGAATTTAATATGCACTTTTTAATTTATATAGTATAGATGCCGTATTTTACAAGCAACGTAGTCTTTATGAAAGAAAAATAATATCGGAATATTAAAAAATACAAATACAAATATTAAGATCAAAATCAAAATCGTTTTGGAAAAATCCAAAATACTACATGGGCAAGCGCGATCGCAAGTGGACTGTGACGATACATCGGTACACGTTCGAATGCATGGCAAAAGAAATTGGTAGGTATGCGTGTGTAAACAAAATACAGTTTTCGTGTGGTTGGTGCACGGGTGCCCCCACTATTCTACCGGCTATACCATTACTTACTCATAAGTATACACTATACGTATTTCATTGGTTGCCAAAGATATAATAATAAATATTATATAATATGTATTATATTATAAATATATACTGATATACTGGAGTCTGGAGAAATACGTAATAATATAATAGATAAGGCAATAGGCGGTGTGCGTATATAATAGTGGTTGATGTACTTAATTATTTATTATATTTACTAATGAGTAATATTTCATGTTGTGGAATGACTTATAGAATAATGTGACAAACTTACATTAGTAAGTGGTAACAAAAATTAAAAACTGTGGCTGCGACTGTGGGTATTTCATGCACTAATACCCATAGTTTTGCTTTGAGTATTCATTATTATAATATATATTAATTATTAATATTGTTCCTATTGCGTATGATGCACGTGCAATATAATGTTGGTCTCCACGGTGCTTTGATGGTTTACAAAATAAAAATTCTACCACTGTCATGGAAAAACCCCTATTGATTTTCCACGGAAAACAACGGGAAAGTGTTCGCTGAACCTTCATATGCGAGCTCCATTTGCAAGTATTTGTGATAGAGAGAGCAATTTCTTACGACTACGAAATAGTTAGCTCGTTTAAGATTTGTAGTTGGAAAACTTGGAATATCATAGCACTGCACTGTGCACACCATAAGGTCATACTATTTCATATATGCACTCGCAGACTGTGAAAACGGTTAGGCATTATTTATTTGATTTACTCTTATATCCAGGTGACCAGGTATATATAGGCGATAAGCAAAAGCATAACCACTCATGTTTTTATATTTTCCTCGTATTCATTATAAAAATTAATATCAATTTTAATTATAGGAAAACATTGTTATAATTTTGATATATTCTTACATAATAATATATTATAATATCTGCAAAGTATGATAGTCGATAACTTTATAAATATTATATTTAAAATGTACACTGACAATTTTTTTGAACGTCCCTGCTTTTTGAATTATTTCTGGTTTCGTCGGTTGAGATATCCATGTGCATATTTTTATTAATATCCAAATGCTTGAATGATTAAGTGACAAGTGCAGTTACTAACGAAATTAAGTACCATAAGTAACGAAAGAAAAAAAAGACTCAATTAAGATAATAATATTTATTATGATTTATAATTGACGCTTGGCAATCATCACAAACTAGAATGTTGTTTACATGTTGAATACAGTTTAATAATGAATAATGAAATTATTATTTTATACTATCTCTTTAGTATTTAATTATTTCATATGTGAATTTTTTTTTTAATTTGAATATTTTTTTCTAATTCATTGAGGAATTTTACATCTTTTTTATATTCGTTGGATATTTTAGAACAGGATGATATTTTTCTCTTGGATATTTTAGTACCTACCACATGATATTTTGTCCTTGGATATTTTAGTGTAGGATGGTATTTTGTCCTTGGGTATTTTATCCCAAAACCCTTGTTTAAGGACATCCGGTATGGTCGATTGTCCTTAATGCTTATTTCACAATTTCTATAACGCATTGTAATATAAAATATATATATACTACTATTACTATATAATAGCTCTACTGCAGTGTATGCCTATAATTCATAAACCATTTAGATACTTACAACGACCGTCTCGCCCGCGCCAGTCTGTCACCAACCGCCTGCTGTAGGCTATACGATCCGCCCAAGGTCAATACAGCATTATACATTATAAAGTATTAAAAGTGGCGGTGCCAGGATTTTATACTTGGTAGGGCCAATTGAGGCACTTCGATATATAATATTATGTTTTTTTAGAAATAATATTATACTCTTATACTTACTCTTACTTATCAGTTATTGTATACTTCCACATTATGCATTTATATTTTCTCCTCGTACGTTACAAAAGATAATGAAAATTATTAATAATAACTAGGTTTTTATGTAAATTTTAATACATTCATAAAATTTCAGTGCCGGCCCGGTGGACCAGTCAGGGATTTTTCAGGGAGGGCCGCTCTGGCTTCATTACCTAGGTTCATTATCATATGTACCTATATTATATCAGTGTTCTAAATTGACTGTGGATTTTACGTATGAGTATATAGTGTGTGACGATGGCTAAAATATCATCACCAGCCTGACTAGGATGTAATATAGTTAAGTAGTTCGTGTGTATAGATATATCTCGTGCTAAATTGGCCGAGCCTATATACTTATGTAGAATACCGACATATCTAATATATAGGCACGGTATACCTACTATATACCTACGTATACCATATCTTATAAACTAATAAATTCTGTTTTAGTGTTTTATAAACATAAAAATTAACTATAATACATTGAGCTTGACTTTGATACCTATACCCATTACGATTCTTATTACCTTCATCTATCTATTATATACAACAGTGAAAAGTTATTAAAATTGTATTTTTAATAATAGCTATACACTCCAATGTATCATTTTATGGCCCCAAGTAGGCTTTTATTGATACTATAATTTTTAAGTAAGCTATGGCCTTTTTGAAACTGCTCATTTTATAATGATTACTTATCACTGACTTGACTTACTTATAAATACGACTGTAAAATTATTATCAATATTAAACGAAAGTAAACCGCATGTAAACCAATAATATGCAAAATTACTGTATACTGTGGTTAGTTACTGAATTTTTGATTAGCATTTAGCATGCGTTTGATACTACTTCTTTGCTTGGAATTATTCACGTTTAAAATGCATGGTATCTATACCGCATATACCTACGTTTAACAAAGGTATGTATATCGTCTTCATGCAGAAAAATAATTTTGTAGGCTTAGTGAAGAATGATGATTGTTGAAAGCAGTCAAAGCCCGAAATAACGGTTACAAAAAAACCTTTATTATTGTTTGTTATACATAGAATAGTGAATAGTGAGCACAGACAACAAAAATATACATGGGATATGGGAAGGGATATATAATATATTTTATAACTCTGATATTTTATTATCTAGATGAGAGCACATTCCATACATTCATTGTACAGTTGCTGTAACTATATACTCGTTGGGGGTTTTTATAGATATAACACGGCCACTGCGGCACTATTCGTATGTTGTATGTACTTACTATATCGGAAGGAGTACCTATATTATATAATAATATATCATGTCAGAAATTCTATACAATATTCAGAAAAATAAGCACTGTACAGAACACCATAAAAACCATTAAATAAAAGATGACGACGGTTTAAAAAAAAAATCGTTCTTGTTGTTGACGTACAACATTTATATAATATAATTCATAACATAATGGTTCGAAAGATCTTCGTAATCTTCACAAAATATGGCTACACATATAATATAATCATATGGGTGGATACAAAAAAACCACAGGGGTCTTACAACAACAGGGGTGAAAACCCATACTTGGTCTATGTGTGGCATGTGCGGTGACGCGGAACTACTTTTACGTCTGCGTGCACGCGCGTGTGTGTGTGCTCGGAATGCGACCACGTCGTTTAAATGCCTAAATGCGTAGTTTGGTCTTAATGGAATTTACCCAAGGAATAATATTATTAATATTGTTGTACGAGATTTGAGGCAATTCCACCCACTGGCGGTGGGTAGGCACTTAAAATGGTTCCTGTGTACACAATATTATATACCTACTTTTATTTTCCCGGTTTAGGTCTGAAAACGATGTACAACGTAATTTATAAACATCATTATCAACATCTGAAACCCTCTACCTATATGGCTGACTTACTCGTTTCTAGTTATACACTTATATCAGTATACATAAAGTAGTTTAGATTCTCTTTTTTATAAATTTTTTTATGAGATTTTAACATAATATCAACTATTATATCTCAAGTCTCAACCATTGCATTACAACACAAACAATAAAATAAAATAAAATATAACGAATAAAGCTCATACTATTAAATACTTAGTTCTGTCTGCAATTTAAAATTACAAAGGATTTGTTTTATTATGAATACGTTATTAGAGAAAAGATCACTGAAGAAAAATATATAGTCATATTAAAATGTATTGCTTTTCTTGGGTCCATTATACGACAAAATAATTTAAATATTATATGTAATGTAAAAGGCGAAGGCTGAGCACGTAGCAAAACCTATAATAGCTCTTTACCACTACCTATTGAACTTGTTTAATACTTGATACATGATATCTAAATCTGATAGGCGTCTGTATCCAAATTGCGTGCCAAAAAAATCGACTTTGGTTGACAATACCGAGTTAGGTATACGTGCATGCATTTTTCTTGACAGTTTCAAACTGCGAGCGTTAAAGTTTGAATAGAAACGGCAGGTTTTTGCCGATCTGCACATCTTATAGTATACAATATAAAGCTAATAAATTTGATATACTGTAGACTGTAATACTGTACTATAGGTTTTTACAGAAGGACTAGATAAGTAAATGACGATTTAAAATTACTTTAATTTGATAAATATTTTTACTAATCTGTATAATAAATAAAATATATAACAACTGATAAAATACGGCTCTGATTCAAAGCTGAACTTTTAGAGTCCCAATTGTCGGGAGATGCTCTGCAAGCACACCCAAAATGACGCGAATTTTTAATATCTTCGAATTCACTGGCGATTTCGTCGTTGTTCTGTAACAATTATGGTATACGACGAGCACGCTCTCCGAAATAACAAAAAAATATTGTACAGGGTTCCAGGGGCAGCTATATGTACATAATTAATGATTATAACTTATAACTTATAAGTATATCTAATATTGTACCACTTTTACTATAAATTATGTTACACATACAACTCGTGAAACATAAATTAATGAAACTAGTCGGGGAAGAATACACTGTCATATCACAGCACGCATTTAAGAATACAGAAATATACATAGGGAGAAATAAAAACTATTGGTTCAATATTCGATATTGGTGAGTCGAAATTGTCACAAAAACATTTGGGTTCTGGATGTGTATTCATAAGCATGGGATATATGCTTTAAGTCGGCATCCCCATGATCAATTAATTTAAATATTCTGTACTCATTTTGAAAAAAAAATTGCATATATTTGCAAAATTGGTTTTCAAAATTTGCAAAACACTTACTTGTCTAATATACAAATAACCTACAAAAGAGGAGCCTCCCTTTTGAGGTATGAACTTAAAACCTTAAAACCAGTACCAATTACATTTTGAAAAATATTAGTAAATATTTTCAAATTTTTTTCAGAATCTGGCAATCTGCAATCAATTTACTGTCTGGTATAAAAGAAATAAGAAAAGGGAGTCTAATATTTTTCTAAATGATACCAACATTTCGTAAATAATTTGAGAGTATTTGCTTTTTATGCGATTGGAATGTTAAGATCCAGTATAAGTCATAAAAAATACCTTGAACCCCTTGTTTCAAAATGAATTATTTATTGTTTTAATTTATTAATTAATTTTTTTCAATGAATTTTTTGGGGGAAATAATGTCGGTAAAGAATTATAAGCTCATGCTCACCGAATATGGGTTTCTATCATTTAGTAAAATATTTCTACTTTAATTTATCGGGAATATAATGCTTTTCAAATCTCACTTTTTTAATATTTAAACATTAAGTTAGAAATCAATATTTTTGAAGTACTCGTCATTCAGAATTTCGTGCGAATTATTTGAAAATATGAGCTTTACAGAACTTACAAACAGGAATAATTTGTATCTGGTTGGACTCGAAATTCTAAATTGATTATATAATTGATATTATTAATTATTATGCAATATGCCTACATCTAAAGTTAAAAATTCTCAATTGTTTTAATATGTGGCTGGAGAAACGGGATTTTTCTCCGCAAAAATAGTTTTTGAGCTGTTTTTCAATTTTTAATTTTTCAATTTTTTTATGCTATAAATGTCGATACAATTTTATTTGTTTTTTCGAAAAACATGAAATTGTGATACAAGACTTTTGATATACTGTTACAAAAACAGTTGAAAAATATTAAAATTACATGGTCGTAATTTTTTTTAAGCGTTGAATGTTCGAATTTTCACAACATTTTGTAGTTAAAATTTATAAAATATTCAATTTGTTAGCTTACACATTCACGGACACCCCACGTTTTTGTATTATTCATGTATCTACCTAAGAATATCACTGCTATGACTATCATTACTGCTTTTGCTTTGCTTTTTATTACCTATATTTGAAATAACACTATTTTGTGATATTATTACGTGCCCAAATGTATGAGTATACGTATAATGAGTCAGTCTTATCTCCAGACTTATCTAATACCATTTAAAATAGTACTGAATGAGCAGTAATGACCGCTTGGTTATGTAAATAATTTGTATAGCAGTAGTGGCCCATTACACTAGAATTGAAAAAAATTGAAATTACTGCTTAGCAGTAACTGACCGTGTAAGGATTGAAAATTTAAAGCAAAGTTCGAAGTAAGTTGTTAATTTTGTAACCAAAATCTTTAAAAATATCCATAAACACAGTTTTTTAATAATTATATTATGTAAAAGTTTAGATGAAATTACATAATAATGTAAAAAACGATGATTTTAGTTATTTCGTTGAAATTTAAAAATATTATTCGCCGAGGGTATGTGAACATTTTAGAGTATACTATAATACACTCAATGAAAGTTTCAAATATAATTTTTTTAGCAAATGAAGTTAGCCTACTGCAGTACTAATTTCTGGTAGTAAAATAAATTACTTTAATCATTATAATATTATCAAATGTATTAAGTAATATCATAGGCTGGCCGTCTTTGCTCAGAATCGTATTTCGCTTACAATGATTTTTTATCATTGAATTAAAATTTAACACCATTCATTACAGTGAACCATTTGTAACCTACTGTACAGCATAGTGACATCCAATTCCTCAACTTGTTTATTTTAATTTCTCTGGTGAGAGGCTACACGTACCTACAACTTGGTTACCTTGGTAGGCTAATTGCGAAAATTCGATTTGATTCATGATTATACCCCATTTTCCCGATCAGCCAATAGCAACCATTTATAAAGAAAAAGTTCATTCGTAAATCTGAAAATCCCTGTTTGAGCACCTCCCCGGGTTGGACCTTCTGGGTAAAATTGTAAATCTAAATCATCCAGTAAACTACTCAAACACACCACAAAAATGTCATCGAAATTGGTCCAGCTGTTTAGGCAGGCATACAGCACAGACAGACATTAATTTATATAAATACAAATTAACAAAATTATTATTATGGTTACTTATTTTTGTCATCCGAACAAGTTTATTTATACTAACATTTTATACATTATTATTTTTTAGTACAATTATAGTACATATAACAAAATAGGTATGCATTTATACGGGTATCAACTAAAATTATACATAGGCCAATAATTAAGTGTACAAATATTATAAACACTCATTATACTGTACAGCCGCCACCCGGAATAATATTACACTAATAAAAAAAAATTATTTTTATGTTATTTTTTTTTATTTAAATTATTTTTTTAATTTCAAAATTGCCTAAAATATTTATTTTTATTTGTGTATGTAAAAAGTCAGATATAGCGAATAACGATATAGACGTATGCGATATTAATATTATACGTATAGTCAAAATAGTAAAATAATGTTATGATTTATATTATTTAGTCATGATAACTAGTGATTTAATATTTCAATAGGCAATATTACGTATTTTGCATAACTAATATAACTTACCGTAGTATTTTGTAAATATATAGATTCCACAAAGATCAACAAAATTATAAACAACTTCCCCGATGCAAAAAAATAACTTCTCTCTATCGTGACTAGTTCATTAAAGGTCTATGATAAAAATGAGTGATTAAAATACGACATCGATCTTCTTTTCAAAGATATTTCTGACAATATTGTATCTATATCGTGGTTTGTGAAGATAGTTCCGACAAAGTTCCGACGTAGTTAACTCTTATAATACCTACAATAAGACAATGGTTGATTACAGTTAGGTATGTAAAGTTGCATTTACTACATTTTCAGGGGCAAAAAAATTTAGGGTAAATAAATACTTGGTTCATACGTAGTATGACACCGAAAATACATTTTACATTTTTTGAATTATCTTATGTAAAACCAGTTTTAAGGACTATTATCCTTAATACAAACATTTTAATAACTAAGAAATTACTCATTTGAATTTTGAATTACATCAAAATTTTCAAAAAAATTACCCACTAATTAATTTACAGTAAAAGATGGGATTCTCATTTGAAAAAAGGTTGTATCACCACAGGACACTAATTGAATAGTAAAAAAATTCAAGAATTTGAAAATATGGCCTTTGAGTGTATTTAAAAATTCCAAAAAACAGAATTTGAATAAAAAATATTATTGAACATGCTTGGTGAATCACCCTGTTTATAAGACAGTGTTTCCCATGCGGCTATATGCCAAAGTTAATTTTTTTTTTTATGAATATATTTGTAAAACAAGTGAGTACCGCAATACTGTAAGTACAGTAGTTGTTGATTAGTGGAGTAATGGACGTGTAAGATTTGAATTCAACGATAAATCATTGCATACGAAAAACGATTCTGAGCGGAGACAGTGTGTCGTCCTACTATCCTAGAATACATGTTTAAAAATCATATTTAATACAATTAAAAACCACTAAATATCAAAGTTAGGTTAAACAATTTTAAATTCAAACGATCATACAATTTAACGTTACTTTTCGGTATACTTTTTTTCATGTAGATAAGCTTGTGGGAAATCTTCTATTAAAGTTTCTTATGTTGGATAGCTAGTACAAGTTTGTATATATTCTATATGTTAAACTTAATGCTTTTTGAATTCCAACTAAACTGTTTTTAGTTTAAATACCATTAATATTTAATCGAAATTTGAATGTAAAATGTCTATACAAATATGTGTATTTGATAGTTTTAAATTGAAAATCACATAAAAATAACCCAGAATCTATTTAATTTTCAAGTCATAGCTATTATAATTGAAAACAGTATAAATTGTTAACTACAAAATAATTTGAAAATCATCATGATTTTTGACGAGCTGTGTCAAAGATTGAACTTTCAAATTTTTTGAATGATAAAAAATGTTTATCTCCCAGAACCCACAAATCCAAAATTCAAAAAATGCGTCATTGCAGTATCTACCTAAGGAATACAGTCTTCCCAAAAATTCGAATTATTCGATTTTTTTTCTTAGGTAGGTACCTAACCTAATTAACTACCCATAATATGCTAAACACAATTAACAAGTGAACAACTGCACAACCATATTATTATAAATTGGTTTTAAAAGAGGATTAGAATAAGTGTTATTTTTTTACGATTTGCTACTTTTTAGGTAAGAAATATAATAATTTTTTCATATTTAAATTATGTATACAAAATAAATAATAGTTTCAAAGGAGGTTGAAATCTAAGACCACATGAAATTTTAAATTTCCGTCGGCGAAACGGTGGCGGCGAGATTGTCCGTAAATATTGTGTTAATTCTGAAAATACCAGTCACACAACTACACTTTATTATATTGTATTATGTTTCATGTTATCTTATATTTAAATGTGCTTTGTGTGAAAACATTTTAATATCGAATGCAGAATTACAATCCATACAACAGATAATTTTATCACATAAAAAATGTTTACCACTGAGATAATTAATATATCTTTATATATAAAATTCAAATACCACTCGCACTCACTCATTCATCGCTATAATCTCAAAATCTACAAAACGTATGAACCTAAAATTTTGAATAGTGGTTCTCTCACATACTAAATGTGCATTAAGAAAGGGTTGAAAGAGGTAGTCAGACAGGGATTTTGAAGTTCAAGGTGTTCTTTGAAATTTTTTTTTGTTTTTAAATGGTTGCCATTGGTTTCAGAGTATAATAGTAAGAGTAGAAATCATTGTTATCTGGTAAAACGTTAGGTATTGTCTTTTAAATTGACTGAGCCAGTACTAAAAAAATACCGCACTATGATCTTTTCATGTGTATTTAATGATTATGTAATTATGAAGTTTAAATCATAAAAAATAATATTATGAAGAAGGCTTCATGTATGTAAAATACTGTCATTTTAATTGTTGATAAGTAAAAAAAAAGGTTATAAATTCATGAGATATTTGAACATTTTTCGGATATAAAAAGGTTGGGAACTAGTTAATAAGATATGGGTCAACGACCAATATAATATTACGGGCGGTCGGTAATTGGGCCAAATTTTATCTACCTGTTTCGTATACAATATTTATACCTTTTACTTATCGGAGATTTGGCCACAAATACAATTATTTTTTTTAATTATTTCATATGGAGATCTTACATAATATATTATATATATATTATTATCTTAAACAATTAAATAATTATGAATATATATTTTTTAATACATAAAAATACTGAGTATTACTTTTTTAAATGAAACGATACAGATTTTACAAATTCAAATCTATTATTTTTCCCATCTTCGTGTTATTTAATGTCATTAAGAATAATATTTTTTTTTTAATTGAAGTTCGTCTCCTGGCTTTTACTCGTATTGTTCTTGAGATTCCAATTTTGATATACACTTCTAATTGAACTCCCGATCAAACATCTTTAAAATTATGAATATTGGGATGTGATGAATACAAATTCTTTTTGAAATACAAATGAAAAGACCGTCGACATTTGTAATTCGAATTATAGATTCAGAACGTAAAGCCCATGTATGAGAAGGGAAAATAGCATCGTCACAAATATAAGTGTCAAAAATATAATAGGAAAATGTTTAAATTTATTGTTCTGTGGCATCTCATTGTAAAAAATTCATTGCAAAACAGTTACCTACTTCTTCTAGATTTGAAAATGGAATTCTTAAAATATTTCCAGCCATTTACCTGATTTAGAAGTCTTATCTTTATATTCTTTCCCCAAAGGTTGGAGAAGGTGAAATCTACATCCTAAAATTTCTGTCAGCTCATGTATGCTTAATTCCTTCTCGGAGTCCTTGTTAAAGATGAACAGTTACTTGTGTTGGCTTAAATTGTAAACCATAATCAAAGCAATAAAGGATGATTGATTTTAATGTTTTTTATAAGTATCTTTTTTCTTGTCTTGAAGTAGACAAAATACTAAAGGAATATATGATTTACCTTTATAACCACGAATAGAAATAATATTTGATAAAAATGATTTACACAGTATTCAAAAATACCGTCAACTTAAATAAATTCTAACGAATATAGTAAATGTAATTTGTAATCGTGGAAAAAATAATAAAATGGTCAATTTTATTATTTATTAATAAAACATTTTCTACTTGTGTTAGTAATCAAATCAATTGTTTCATATACTTCAATTATATATTTTGATAATAAAGGTAATATTTGTCAGCGAGCTCGATATACATTATCATGTAATTGGTTTATATATTTTAATAAGAGTAAATCAATATTTATTGATGTACAATTTTCAGTTTCGGAAATTACAATTTTGGATGGTCTTACCTAATTATCTTCGATCGCTTTTCTTTTTGTGGTAGTCTTGATAACTTGACTCACAATTTTTTTTTTGTCTCCTTATCGTGGTTACGTTCTAAAATATAAAATAAAATTATAGCGACAACTATGTAACAAAAGTTAACAGTTTTTATATACATACGCGTTTTTAAATATTAGTGGAAATTGTATATATTTTTGCTGAACACGTTTTCTTGGCACGAGTTTTGCCACATCGACTCTCGTGAGCAAAAGTCAATTTATAATTATTCAAAATTAATAATAGTTTCGGTAATAAATTTCATTGTCTCATATATTACCGAACCACATATAATTCTAAACGTGGATCGTATAGTTTGCAATCAACTAAACCAGGGATGGCGAACCTATGTCACGCGTGTCACGGAGTGACACGCGCGCATTATTTCAGTGACACGCCAATTTAAAATATAATTCTTAATTTTTACTTCACTTTCCAAAAAAATTATTGTTAATTTTAAACTATTTTTAACTTATTATTGGAATGTATCGTAAGATATTGTAATCTGTACTTTCCATTTCCTAAGCTCGTAAACGAAACGATTAGATTATCAATAAATTCGTTTATCGCGTTTACGTAACAAACGTAGGTAAAACAGAACAGTCGACAGTCGTCAACAGATAGTTTCGGATGCCAAATTCATTTACATCCATGAAAAAATTAGCACTTTCATTATTGACTATGTTTGGTTCTACATATAAATGTGAGCAGCTATTTTCCTCAATGAATTTTATCAAATCCACTTTGAGAAATCGTCTTGGAACAGATATCAGTGCAGCATGTATTCAATTAAAATCTACAAATTATAATCCCAGGATTGATTCGTTAGCTGGAAATATGCAGCAACAAATTTCTCATTAAAAACTTATTTTTGTAATTAAAAAAAATATGTGTTTGTATTAATATGTAATAGTAAATTAATGCTGTAAAGATATATTAAAATGTACATGTAACTTTATAAATAGTAAATAGTAAATGCTGTAAAGTTATATTAATATGCAATAGTACCTAAACAGAAAATGCTGTAAAGTTTAAATATTTTATACACCTAACAACAAATAAAATCATGTTTATATGTTTAATTAATTATTTTTTAAGCAAAAAAAAAGGTCTGCAAAGTTTCTGACACGCGAGGCAAATAAAATCAAACCAAACATTTTGATTTGACACGCAGTTATCAAAAGGTTCGCCATCCCTGAACTAAACGATCGCGATGCTCTATCATCTTTGTAGATTATGCTTTTATTTTTATTCCTTTCATATCCTTTTGATGGCAGCCCCTCCTAATTCTATATCATTTCATTACCTTTTGATAAGGCTCGCGATCGCTTCAAGCAAAGTTTTGTATGCGCTGCAGTGTTAGGTATTTTAGTAATTTATATGTGACATATTAATTTAATAGTGGCCCAATTACCGGATACAATTATAAAACTCGTTGAATAATTTTGTCCCAATCACCAGGTCTAAATCTTATCAATGTTAAGCTTTAGTGGCCAACGTAAAGTAAACCTTTTAAAAAAAATGTTTATTGCGGCCCAATTTCCGGGGACCCAATGTAACATGTTCGATAGGTCGAATGAGGATAATCACTATTGTTATTATAATTAACAGCGATTGGTCGGTGATTGCTACACGTGTCATTGCTGTTACACGTGCCTCTCCTGTCACACGTGCCACTGCCACCACATAGGTCAACTAGTCAATAACATACGGGTCAACGACCTGAATAATATCAAATGTCCGACCGGTGAAATGATGATAATCCCTATTCATATTATTATTAGCTGCAGTTGATCGGTGAATGTTCCACGTGCCACCGCTACCACACAAGTCAACTAGTCATACAAATATGGGTCAACGGCCTATATACCAGATATCCAACAGGTTTAACAAGCCACACAAACAAGACAAACAAACAAGTATAACTTAAAAAAAAAATGATTTTCTAATCGCGTTGAATTATTGTTATTTATTATATAAAGGTAAATTTCGTCTAAATGATATTATGTGTGATATGAAATTCGCTGCAACCCAAATAACTCACATCGATCGTTTGTTGGTTTCTAAAAGGTTCCCACCGTAAAAGGTTTTTTCAAATACTTAAATGTCCAAATAGCTACAGTATTTGACAATATAAATTCTAAATTTAAAATTAAATGCAATAGGCTAAACGAGCGTTGTTTTTTTAATTTGTCTTTTGCCGGAACTATCACACAGCATCAATTTTTACAATTTACTTTGTTTAAAAATAACATATTTTCAAATTATGATTTATATTATATCTATGATTTTTTTGTAAAATTACTTTGGATACAAGATTAAAATAAACACCATCATATCTTTAACCGCGTCCGTTTTGAGACAGTTCTAAGCCTACATTAAGTATTGAAATGGGAAGAAATTTGTGTTGTCAAATATGGGAGCAACTTGGAAATTGACTTTTGTATAAAGGGACTAAATTGTTTATGTTATTTTAGATTTAAATTGTATTACCTGCTATTTACTATGATAGAAAGACACTGTAAACGCATTTATATGTGTTCAAGAAAATTATAAATTATAACCATTAAGCGTTGTAGAAAATTGATGAGATGAATTCAGGAAAATGTAATTTTTGTTAAAACTTGCTGTACACGTAAGCTGTTTATTAGTGGAGGGGAATAAGGGCAATCGTTGTTTGGATGTTTCTGACACCAAGTTAAATAATAAACAATGAATATGTACCCATTGTACCTACAAGTATTGATAAGATAGGTAGGTACCTTCTTAATTAATAGGTAAGTATTAGTAAAATAAAAATTAAATTAATTAGTAGGTAGGTAACCTAAGTAAATTACCTATTAAATCATGTTTGATGTTTATTTTATAAAAAATAATATATATCTAGATTATTATTATTACCTATACATTTATTCATAACTTTAATATTGTTGTGTTTAGTAGGGACCTACTTTGTAGTTTGTAGTGTTTGTACCTACATAACTATGATTAAAAATTAAAAACTATATGATTACTTTTTTGATTTAAAAGCTAATACATATTTGAGGTTCCTAAAGATATTATTGCCCTTACAATCAAATAAATAAAAAATAATAATACAAAATTTTTTTTCAAACATTAATAGGTATATTTTTTCGTAATAACAGAACTGCTTATTTGTATATTTATATGACATTTTAAATTTTAGTTAAAAATTCCTTAGCTAATTTCAAGTTAATCAATATAGTTCATTAAATTTTTATTATAAATGCTTATATTAAAAAATATATATACTTAAGTATATTACACAGTAAATATGTTATCAAAACTTATAACTGATAAATTTAAGTATGAAGTAAGTATTGTTGATTTATATTATAAGCTTATGAACTATCATACTACAGTGCTAAAAATTTAAATTATTAGATTTTATTTTATCGGCTTTATCAACTTCTAGGTATAAAAATAGCAGAAAATGGAGATGGAGAAATAGTAACACCATCTTGAGGCTTATCAGGCAATTGAGCTCCGGGTGGAATCTGAATTTCAAAATGTTGAATTATTTTGGCAATAAACATAAACACATTTGTCTTAGCCAATATCTCGCCAAGGCACCTTCGTCTACCTGTAGTTTAAAAATACGAAAACACTCGGTTTATTTCAATATTAATGACGATAAGAAAAATGTATAATATTGAACTGACCAATACCAAATGGCATGAGCCAACTGTCATTTATTATTTTTCCTGTACTGTCCAAAAATCTTTCCGGTCGAAATACCTCGGGATCACCCCAGTGATGTTCATCCATGTGAACACTCCAGATACTTGCCAATACTAATGTATCCTAATAAATATTTTTTAAATAATTATTTATAATATATATATATATATATATTAACAACAGTGCTATCATACTTTTGGTATTATATATTCTTGTAAGCTGGTTTTTCGAATAGTTCTATGAGCGATTGCTAACGGAGCCACGTTACAATGTCTCTGAACTTCCATTAAAACAGCTTCAAGGTAATTTAACCTATGTATAATTTCAAATTGGTATGTCAAAATATTATTAGAATAAATACATATAAAAGCGTTTTACTTTTTTTTGTCTGCAAGCTGAATTTCTCGATCTCCAATTACTGCATCTATCTCTGAGTGTACTTTTTTTTGGATATCCTGATGCTTAAGTAAAAGTAATATAACGAATGATAACATACTGCTTGTTGTTTCCGATCCGGCTAAAAATAAATCCAACAATATAACAAGAAGCTGCTCTTCTGAAAACGACCCGGGAGATTCCTTATTTTTCTCAATTTCTATTAAAAATGCACTAATAAAATCTTCCTGATCATTTGCTCCATATTTGTGTTCTTCTACTGATTCCTATAGAACATAAACTAATAAATAAACAAAAAATGTTTAGCTAATTTAAAATTACTTTTAAAAATGTATAGAATTCGCTTAAAATTTGTTTGATATGTTCATATCCAGAACAGTTAGGTGCTAAAAACCGAATGAATGGCATCTGGTTTAATATTCCTCCTGACATATCTAACATTCTGAAACTGACATGTACTAATTCCATAAGTCTTGCAAGTCTAGAATCGTTCAACTCAAATCTCTGACCAGCTAACATTGCCCATAATCCGTTCAAAATTGAGACGTCAAATAAACCTTGAACTTCAATTGGTTTACCATTCTAAAAACAAATTTAATATAGTAGCTTTACTATGTATTTTATTTTAAATTTGTAAAAAATGTATTGAGACACATACATCACATTTTATCGTGATGTCTGCCATGAGATCGTTAACTTCTTCAATTATTATTTGTTCCATTACATCACCACCAAATCCCATTTTTCGTAAATGTTGCATGCAAAATTTTTTTTGATCATTCCACATCGGTCCATCCACAAATACTATGCCTTATTTATTAAATTTATTAAATTAATATCAAATGCTCAAATACATTGTTTTAGTAAACTTGCCTAATCTTTTATAAAAAGCTCGGAATCTGAAAAAAAATCCATCTGGTCGGCCATCAAAGTCTTCTTTGCACAATACTTGCCGTACTGCATCATATCCAGAAACTACCACTGCTTCTATTCGACCAAGTTTAACAGAAAACACTTGACCATAACATTTGGCCAACTGATGCCAAACCAAGTGATAGAATCCTAATTCATTCCTGAGTTTTCGAATTTCTAGATAGTTACCAAGTAATGGAATTCTTGTCGGTCCTGTAAAAAGTATTCTAATTTGATTATTTTAAGAGGATTACCCTTATATTTGCAGTCTCCATCTTACATACATGCAACATAGCAAATTATCGTTCACTATAATTTCATAGTATTCCGTTAGTTTTGATATTGAGTGAACTGACATATTATCAAAATCAAAATGTCAGGTAAGAACGTTATGTGTTGATTATCTGTACTTTCTTCGATATTTTAATTTTCAAGAAAGCTATGCATATAGCATAATAAGTGAAATACCCCAAATAACAATGCTCATATCTCGCTTGAAAATTAAAGTATCGAAGTATTGAAAAAAGCCGAAGCTTAAGCTCAGAAAATGTTCGCACGTAAAAGTTCCTAGGATGGAGATAACTAATGAACTAACGCATTGGTAGCAATGTAGAATCCTTAATAATCATTATCATCTATATTATCTATCATTTTGTTTTAGTGTTATGTATTTAATTGCAAATACAATTTATCAATTATTATAAATTAATAAGATTCTACAAATAAATGTTATCGGGCACTAAAGGAAAACTTTATATTTTATTATTATTTGGGACTGTACTACTGACTGTTTTACTCTATTATTATCATACTTTGAATGTATTGACTCTTTTTATTTATAAGTTATTGTTACAAATAGTTAACTGGAGTTTCCTACTTGAAGAACTACAAAATTTAAACTATAAAGCATTGTTGACTATTGTGAATTTCATACGGAATTGTGCTGTGAAAGTTAATTCATAAATATATATATTGTGTATTGTGAGAATAAATGGGAAGATAATTATTTTTAACTAAAAATATAAGCAGTATGCACTATAGGTGATATCATATATATTATGTAAATTTTAAATTTTATCACTGTATAAAAATAAACCTGGATAGGTAGTGCATTTATCCATAAAGTATTCTTCACACGAATGGTCGTCATAAGCCATAGAGCACCGTATCAATTCATCAAAAACTATTCTTATTATTAAACATAATAGACTTATTGTCACAGATTGTATATTACCTTGATAATATTTAACAAAAAACTCGTATCATATATATCCTTATGGACCAAAATTGAATCTCTAGTAAGTGGTTTTTAACTTTTTGTACTGTTACAAAATATATATTTTTAAATAGATTGTTATTTGTGCTACTTATTTATATCACACTGAAAAATTTTTTTTTAATTTTTAATTCTATATTTGAATGATTTGTTAAGATACTTATTACAAATTTTTTAATCATTACATTTTTGACTGAACAATTATAAAATAAATGATGATTTATCGTGTACTTTATTTAGCTGAATTAATTTCCTTTGTCTCGTATCATTATTATTGTACTCATCTTCGTTACATTTCAAATATTGTAACTGAAGCTTATGCCTACTTCGTTTATTGTTATGTAAGACGTCATCAAAAAATACCTGTATTAGATAATTTATCGTATTATATAATATTAGTAATGTAATACAGTATTCGATGATTATTAAGTTAAAGTACTGTTAATTATTGAACATCAAAAAACCAACAAGTGTTTATTAAATCGACTTTTTTGTTTAAATGGCTTTCATACAAAGTATATTTAATATCACAGTAATTTTGTTGGTTACTAACGTTTATTTATTTATGAACATTAAATACTTTGATATAATACCTCACATTAATATGTGTACGACCGAAAACACAATCTACCTTTTTTGATGTACATATTTGAAAAACGTTAAAAGACGTCAGAACACTCAGAACAGTCAGAACTTCATTAAAAATCAAAAATCATATTATTCAATAGTTCAAAGAATATTGTTAACATTCTAAAAAAGTCCACAAATTAAAATAAGTCAAATTCTTGAATAGGTATAGGACTAGCCACTATAGTAGATAAACATAAAATAATAAATAAAAATGGCTAATTAAACACATTTAAAACTTTAATAGTTTTAAAATACATACAATTGAAATCAGATTCTATTTGCTCATTTGAGCACATGGTATACAGGTATTTTATTTATATTTAATAACAGACCGGGATATTTGCACCATATCATTGACATATTGGCATGGTACATTATCCCGATGATAGTTAATGTTGTTAATTTTACACCGGTTTGGATCAACGAATTTTTTGATTCATTTAAAGTAAAACGAGTAAAACATTGCCAAACGGACAGACACCTATATATGTCAGTCCAGCAGTGTTTCAAAAACCCATCGCCAAACTGCCATGCCAGTTTCCGACGTACCACCCCGACCCCACCCATAATGGCAAATCGGTATGAGAAAAATACAGCTCAAAAACACCTAAATCAACTGATTCGTCTCTCGGATAAATGATATAATAATATTTATACATTTAAATTATTATATAAAAATATCAAAAAAAATAATTATAACATAACGAAAGCTTAAAATTGTACCTTTACTTATTATATTATTAAATACACGATGTATATATAAAATATATATTCAAAAACCGGATTGCACGAAAAATCATTAAACATTTATTGAATCAAATTGTGGGTTAATGATTCTTTAAACATGTTTTGGTGACCAATGATTGGTCCATTGCAACACAACCATTGAATTAGCCAATATTTTTCATGCAACCTGGCATAAATAAATTAAGTGTAATAATAATTTAAATAGTCTTACCAATTGGATATTTATGAGGTGTAATAATATCTAAAATACATATAATAATAAAAACACAAATAACTGTAGTTAATAAAATCATTTTTTACTAATCAATGAAACTTCAAATCATAAGACTTATCCTATGTAGTCAATGTAGATATAGGTAGTGTTTTCTTCAGA
This sequence comes from Myzus persicae, assembly GCF_001856785.1. Lineage (NCBI taxonomy): Eukaryota > Metazoa > Arthropoda > Insecta > Hemiptera > Aphididae > Myzus > Myzus persicae. The sequence continues at coordinate 652,411 of NW_019103922.1, forward strand.
GTAACTCGAAAGAATGGATTGAAGGAGAGAATTTGACTGACCTCCAGTTCATGTTAATAAAAAAACTGTATTGCCTACTTGGAAGGGGTATATCCCGTTTATTTCCTTTTATCTACATTTCTCTTTGTATTCAGGTGAACTTATCCAAAACCATTTACAAATAAATAGCAAAACTTTTTATTAGACACAGTTTCATAGAAGACATATTTACATTACACAACAAACAATCAATTACTATTATACTATTATATGAATTATTTGAAAACGAAAATATTTTTAGTCTCAAACAAAACAAATGATTCATCTGAAAACATATATTATCATACTAAGTGAATAAAATGTATTGTTGATTATAACATAATACAATAATAAATAATAATAGTATTTCATGAGCCTTCAATGTTTAGGTATAGGGTCTATTTTGTACGCCGTACGAATGTAGTTCATGTAATCATATACGAACATTTGACATTTTTCGTATGAATATAACGATTAATGATATATTGGGACTCTAAGTTGTCTGAATAAATTTAGGTCTAGATTAAACAAAATAACCCATGAAATGAACTATATTTATTATTTGAACACTGTTCAGTAAAAAAAAGGTGTATTATAGAATTAAGAAATACAAATAAGGTTATAACATAACAGTACAGGTACAAGATATAACGCAACACAGTATTAAGAGTTACAAGACATAAAATAACCAGATATTCAAATTATTATTTTCCTGACATAATTTATACTGTGTAGTGTGTACCTAATATTATGCAACGAAGTTTGGACAAATGGGGTGCAGATAAAATGAGGTTTTACTGAAATATAATAATTAAAACGCAGTAGTATGGTACCTTAAGAACAGTGTTACTCGGGTGATTGGGTACTGTATTATTACTATTCAATCATTTAATAAATAATGTATACGTTGCTTTATTATGTTAAATTGTGTTAGTCTATGAACACAGGTCATATTATGTTTCCATTACTTGTAAAATATAACTTATACAACTTTATTTGTACTTTGTAGGTATCGATTCAACAACCCGGTTTTAAAGATCGATTCGTGTAGTGGGAATAACTAACCAACTACTTCTAAAGACCTACCTTACAATGTAAACTACAGAAGAATTGTTTTATCGTCGCAAACGACGCAAACACAATACTATGAGTGGACCTGAAGGCTGAAGCATAGCTTATGAGACACCTATATGCGTGTGTGGGGCGGCTGAAAGCAGCAAAATATACAAACGTGTCTTAAACATTAAAACAATATTACGTACGACGTTATTACTTATTACGTGGACGCCGGTGGGTTGATGCAGTGTGTTTTAAAGTGATTTTCAAATCGATTTTTTTTACTGACAAATACTCTAAATTGTCTTTTTATGAATTATATAGCCCTATAAACACTTATGAAGACTTGTTCGTGCGTGTGTGAAAGCGCTCGCTATTTAATTTACACACAGTCACTGTATGATGATTATGTGTAAAATAAATTTCACTACACCTCAAATGATAATATAAATTCAGCAGAATTTCTTTTGCATGAAGTTGCTTTATTGTTTTTAAATTAAAATTCTTAAAAAGTATGTCAGCATTTGTTCTGCAAGGTTTATTAAATGCAATTATTAACAAGGAATTAATAATTGTGTTTAACATTTTTATGTGCACTTTATAGGCATCACCCCCCGCAAATATTCCATAAGAATAAACATAAACCGATTAAGCTAGGACATACAAAACCACACTCACTGTGCTAGCTAGTAAAAAACTACCAAGTATTTTGAATTTACGTATAGTAAAAGTATGTACAATACATCTAACTTTTTTAATTAATACATTAATGTGCATATTAAACTTTAGGAAACTATCAATAATTATTCTAAAGTATTTAACAGAGTTTTTGGATTTTCGAGAAGCACAATATTACAAGTAGTATTAATAGTTTTACAGCCTAAACCACTTGAGTCCAGAGCCGTAGAAAGAACCAATAGCGCCCCCGGCAGAAAACCAAATTTGCCCCCCCCCCCCATACAATTTTTTTTTCAACTACCATGCTCATTATTAAAAAAAAAACCACTGTTAATTGTAACACAAGTATATTATATTTATTTAATTATATAAATATTTTTTATTATTATAAAAAATGCTCTATTAAGTATTATAATTAAATAATAATAACAAATTAAAACAAAAATGATATTTGGTCAACCAAACTTCTTTCAGTAGACAAAATTGACCTATACTTGTTAGACGAATTTGGTTCATCGTAAATCTTAAATAGTTTTTGATGATCTTCAGCTTACTGAAGCTTCTTCCACATGTAGCTGTGGTGACTGGAATAGTCAATATTATGCGACGAGAAACGTATTGCGATAACGCTAAAAATAAAAGGCAGATTTTTTTTTGTAAATTTTCATATTTGAATAATGACTGCCACTTGATGAAATTGCGCCTTTCGTATAGTTGGGCCCCAAGCAAATGCCCTCATTCCAGTGCCTAGCTACGGCCCTGTTTGAGTCATGTATTTTAATACATTCATAAACATTACATAATATTAGCCTTAGAAATAGAAAAAGGAATACAAGTAGTTTTACTAAAAATTATTTCGAGAGAGTTGGCAATAAACCATTTGTTAATAACTGACATCATCTTAGTTGCTCTGGAGATAAGTTTTGATTTATCTCGATCGGTAATTATAAGAGTAGGTAATGGCATCAGTGAAACTGAAAATTTGAGATTCACACTTTAAAATAAGTAAATTATTGAAAGTCATATTAAATGTTACAACTTAAAAGATTGATATAATTGTATTGTATAGTTGTACCTATTTCATATTGGTTTTTAATAGTAACATGAAATTGCAATATTTACTGCTTCAAACGAAAAATATTTAATTACACACGCTGATGACGCGTGGAACTATAATTATTTTGAAAAATATTAGGTATGCTTATTATAATCTTTATAATATAATATTTTTAATTCTTACTTCTAATTACTGATTATGTTTATAAAGCCCACAAATCTTGTCATATTGAAACTAATAGTGTTTATTTTATTTTGTATATTTTTTTCATATTTTAAATATAAATGCATATTATAGCATATTTCAACAATAAAAATGTTAAATGCATGTCTTATGGTATATTTTAATTTTTAATAGTGTTGGTTCGTGAGAAAAGTATTAAATACATAATGTTGTGTGGATAGCACTATATTAAATAACACTTTTCAAACCTTTCAAAACTTTACGCTACCAGCAAACCGATAGTTCCCCGGGTTTCTTTGTTGAGTATTAACGATTTCAGAAATCGCGATCTGGAACAAAATTTGTTACATTTGTACATTCAATAGACTCGTGGGCACATAATACTAATATTTATAAGTTTGTTAGCTTCTGTACCTTATATTATGCATTTATTCGTTCTCTATCCGAGTACAGACTCAAAGACTGGCAAATGAATTTAGTCGAAGACCAGATAAATACTGAGATACCTACTTCTTATCCAAATTATTTATTGCTTTAAAAATTAAAATTTAACAGGAATCTCAGGATTGTTAAAATATTATTTCCAATACAAAATACTCATGGCTGGCCATAATTGAATCCTAGTGAAATATACTTGTATATAAATATATGTGTGTTTATGATTTTAATATTATTAATACCGATAAAAATCGTTCGAGCATTTCTTGATTCCACAACCCTCAGCTATAAACTGTTGTAGTAGAATAAAAATTAATTACCGATACCTATAAGTGGAAATAGGCCCTTGTTCCTTTGGCGATGATGGGGGTTTATTTAGTGCAAACTGTGGGATAGCCTACTAATAAATTACCAACCTATGTATGAAATTTTTATCCTAATATTGAATTTTTTTTTATTTGAGGCCCAACTATTATGGTTATTGGATTTACCAAATATTATTGATTGACGTAAAACCATTGGTTTATTCTTGAGTGTACATAATACATATTAATTTACCTAATTTAGGTGTAAATAATATAGGTAAATGATAAAGACCCCTATCTGGAATAAAGACTGCTTTTGGTTGGTGTGGGTCGATGCGCGTATTGTTAATGATGTTAAGAGGACGTTATACCCGTAATATTTAGCGGTAAAAACACGTCTACGAAAAACAAACGAAACGCTATTAAAAAATAATTTTAGAGCAAAATTACTTATTATAAAATTTATGAAGAACAATATCTAAGAGATAACCTCATCTGCGTTTTTACGAAATATTAGTTATTGAAAAAGTTACAGCTGTTTAAAAAATGTAAAAAAAAAGTTTTTGTTCCCTTTATAACGAGCTGTATATTTAAAATAATACGAAACCCCGATGAGGTTGTCTCCGAAATATTGTTTTCTATAAATTTTATCATAGGTATTTTTGCTCTAAAATCACTTTATAATGCTGTTTTGTTTGTTTTCCGTAAACATGTTTACGTAGTTCAATTTAGATTTTCATGGCTGTAATGTGCTGCCACCTGCCTGCCGTTGCGAAGTCTGCCGCAATTTCCCCCTACAATAATGAGTAACTTTTCATGAATAAAATATACGTTTTTATATTGTACAAGAATAACTATTGTTTTAAACTTTAAATCAACACTTACGAGTAAGTTGATAATATGATATAGCCATATAGGATCAATATGGGTTTATTGGGTTTAGTAGTGTAGAAAGGTCACCTCAAATGTTTTTATCAGTTAATGAACAGCGTTTACAATTGTTTAATTGTACTACGTTTTAAATAGCTATATATTTGAACTGAGAGTTCAAAGTCTGAAAGAAACATTGAGCTCTTGAATAACGCTTAGAATATTTGTATGATATATTTAACTCTTAATTATGTTTTTCGCTTGTAATAAATTATTATAGATGACAAATATATTATCCACTCGTTTTCGACAGTTAACATTTCTATAGTGTATTATACAGAAATAAAAGAAAAAATGACTTATTAAATCATATTAGGTAGGTACCTACATATTTACATACAATAAGTTGGATTTACAGTACAATAAGAACAAAATGTATATTCAAATAATATTCATAACAATATCGACTGATTATGTTCTGCATACTTTTAATTATTATAATTATTAGTAGGTACCTATATAAAACTATCAATGAACAAAATAAAATAAAAACTAACAACATCAAGGATGCAGACTCTTACTGAGAAGTTGTTAATTCTGAAAAAACAATTATAAAACACCTTTTTCTCATTTTAATAAGCCACAATAGATTTTTTATATAAAATTGGCTTTTCATTAAAGTTCTTTGAACATTAACAGTCTAAAAAAGATTTCCTATACATTTGAACTTTAATTCTCTTAGAATGCTTTCACTAAAATAGTTGTATATAGTGCATCTAGGTAGTGAAGTCAATCAGTGGATACCTATATATTACAAACAGTGCTCTAGATTAGAAGTTGCAAATATACTCTTCAAAGTTCAAAGTCTGGAAAAGACAATAATCATCAAGATTCCACTTAATATGATTTAATAATTATAGATAATGTTTGAAATGTATTTTTAAGTTTATTATTTTTGTCTTGGATGGATTTATCTTTATATTTATAATTCTACTGTAAGTGTGTATGGCACTGAACTCCTCCTAAACGGCTGGACCTATTTGAATGAATTTTTTGTATGTATTTGGGTGACGCCCTGGATGGTTTAAATTCACAATTGGACCCTATAGGTCTGACCCAGGGAGTTGTTCAAACAGGAATTTTAAGTTTTACGAAGGAAATATTTATTTATATAAGATTGCTCGGTTGCTATTGGTTATAGGAGAAATATAAATATATTTAGTGGAAATTGGTTATTTTTTTTTGCTTATTGGTTGCCTGCAGTAGTGGTTCATCAGGCAGATCAGGTATAAGCATGAATACAATTGAATTTTCGCACAGTGCCTAACAAGGTGGCTGAGTTGCACTTAGAGCCGCTCATCGTCGTGTCCGCAATTAAAAATTAATATATTATTTTTATAAAGTACTCTCAAGTGGGGTCCACAATCCACAGCTGCAGGTTGGCATAATATACTGCTCGCATTATCACCATCGATTCTCATATAGAGTTATCATTTTTAATGGCAACAAAGTGCACGGGAGCAGTTATTTTATTATACATTTTGACTACTTGGATAACGATGTCATAGGTAATCATGACATTTTAAAAATTGTAAAGATCGAGTTTTATTGAAGGACACTCAGACAGTGGAATGTGTAACATTAAGATTTTCTATCTCTACAAAATAACATGAATTTACCAATATAGCTGTTGTTAAAAATAACACAATATTAAAGTTTACATATTTCATACAGATTATGTTCAAACCAAACGAAATGGAAGAGAATTTAAACGTAACTCGATAAAATCTTGATTGCGAGCGACGTGGACGTTGTGAGCCGGATTAATGTGGTAAGGCACTGTGAAATTATTTTTATACAGATAAACGACTGTCTTATCCCCACTTTTTGTCGAGTTCTTTAAGAATTGAGTACTTTCGTGATTGCCACTTCATTCGTGCAAATGCGTGAGCTTTTTTCTTGTTTTTGAATGTTGTTTGTTTTTTGTACTATTTGCACAAAGGGGGTTTTTTGTTGGATCCTGAGTTTGTTTTTCTCCCTTGGTCTAATATGTATTTACAATTTTTAACAATGACATTTCGATTGCTTAAGTAAATTTTGGATTGTCTTAAGCGGGTTATGCATTTTTGCTGTGCATATTATTTATAAATTACAGAGAAGTACCTGTATAGAATTTTCTTGATGAGGGGAAATTAATGTATCCAGTGGTCAATACATCAACCCCCACCCCCATGATGCAATAAAATTCAAATCAAAAAATTTTTTTACTTCAACAATACTAAATACGTAACCAAAATTGTAATATTATAATATATAATATACATATTAGTCTGTTACCTACTTCATATTGAAAAATTGTATTAAAATTAAATTCCAATTTTAAATATATATGTAATATATTATGTGACATTTAAACATTATGTTTTTCAAAAAATATAAACATACTTAATGTTTAATGACCAAAAGGAATTTTACAAAAACGCAAAATTTTTTTTTGAATTTATACTCATCATGTTATGTCTGGGGAACATTTCATGCGAAATGTTCCATTTCATGGCTGTTTAATTATTCATAGTGTAGACTGCAGTTGTGTAAATTCACGATTGTCACAAATATTGTACGTTTGAGTCTAACACCTGACAAACATTTTTATGGACAATAGTCATTGTGTAGTGTATACACACAACGCATAAACATCTAGTGGTCCAGATTCAAAGTTTTTCAATATATCAGAGCACATATTCATTAATATTTTGAAACATATAATAAATTAAACTAAGTCACAGTGATAAAAAACTTATTTTAAATATTTAAGCCACTTTCTAATAGAAATATGCTGTCTTTTACATTGTAGGTGCTCATTATTGTAATTATTGATATTTAGGCAATAAGTGTATTCATTATACAATAGGCTGTTTTATAAATTACATAAATTACTATAAAAGTTAATGAATGTGAAATAGAAATACCAACTATTTATTAAATTAATTTAAGATTTTTTTATTAATATGTAACTTCGACTGACTAATTAGTTGTAAAAATCAATCGTTCATAACATTAGAAAATAATAATTAATAAAATTATCAAATAAAATATTATCATAATTTTTATTTGAATACAACAATTTAACTTAATTCAATTTAACATACAACCGAACACCTTAAAAACGTGTTTTAACAAAATATTAATTTTTTTGGGGGGGATATTTTTATTCAATTTTGGAAGTATTTTAATTATAATATATTTTATACAACAATTATTTTACTCTATGTCACTTATTCCCTATATAAATTATATTAAGGTACAGTCGGAACTCTGCAGTATGTGTGATCCCACTGACATTTTTTCACCGTTTTCTGAATTTCCTGTGATGGCCGTATACGATCTTTCCAAGAAGATTGAGCAGAAGACTTAGAAGAAGAGGGCTGAGATGAAGACTTAGAAGAAGGGGACTGAAAAGAAGCCGTGTCGTTGGTAGTCTAGAACAAAAAAAATTAAAATTATATTTATTTACTTTAAATGGATTTAAACATCAACTCCGTTTAATTTTGGTAAAATATTAATTAATGATGTATAATATGATGCATTATTATTTTTACGATTACTATAGATGTAGTCATAGCCATATAATAAAAATAGAAGGGTTTGGTAGTAATGTTACGTAATGTTTTGTTTGGCAAAAATTAGCTTGATGAGGGCTGTAAATATAGTTTTATCAGGAATGATTTACATGTTAAAATGTTTCAATAGCATGGTGTGATTTTATCTAGGAACACAAAATTATTATAATCGTCAATTTCATATAATTTATATAATTAATTTATATATATATATATTATATTTTATATAATTTTTTTTTTACCTTTTTGAGATCCATGCCAATTTTTTTCATGTTATCATAATTTGGGACATCATTATTTGCGATTGGGATGTATCTTTTCTTGTTGACTTTCCGTGGAGAGAGGTCCAAGCTATTAGTACGTTTACAACCCGAATATTTGGGAGTATTGTCTTTTGCCATGTTGGTGCACTGAACTTTGATTTATGTAGGTACACGTTCTACTGTAAAGAGAAGTAAGATGAATTAGTGCAAACACCAACTGTTAAAATTTATGGCGCACTAAGACTGAAAAAAAAGTTCGAAGAAAATAATCAAATAACATGTCTGGTCCTGATTTCAGCTTGGATTATAAAATAGTAAAATATGTCATGTTGGCGATGGACAAAAGTACCTACTGTAAATTTCTTAAGAATAGAACCCAAATAAAATACCAGAGTTGAGATGTTTCAAACATATTAATCAATCATGTTTTGTTTAAAACAAATGAATTAAACATCATAAAAAAACAGTTAAAATAGAAAAATATAATTTAAATTTTGTACACATTTTGTAATTCTGTTGTACAAATTCATGTTGTAATTTGTAAATAAAAAATATTAAACAAATATATTACCTACCAAACTACAGAAGTAATTTAAGTTGGAATTATATATATATATATAAGTTATAAGTTCATATCTACTGGCAACTCCTATTTATTATTATTTTTTGATTTAATAAACAAATTTGAAATTTATAACATTTATAATAATAATTTTACTTATTCAAATTACTAACAGTATACTTTTATAGTTCTAATTTCTATTACTTCTGTAGTTCTGTAGGTAATATATTTGTTAAAAATTTTATTTACAAATTACAACACAAACTTATTCAACAGAATAATAAAATATATAACTTAATGTTTAGTCATAACAATTAACAAATCATGATGTAAAGTAATTTAATGTATTTCTCACTTCTAAGTTTTGGAATTTACACAACATAGCAATTAATTGCACTCCAACATAAAAAAAAAAAAAATTTATAAATTTATATCAACTTGATAAGTAACACAATATTTAAATATCACAACAGTATTGATTATTTGTTACAACTATTCAAATGTTTAGTTTTCTTAGTTTTGTATGAACTATAGTCAGTGTTTGGAAAGAACGTCGTTCATGAACGTCACTCGTATTTTTAAAATAGAACTTGAACGTGAACGACGTTTATATTTTTAATGAACTTGATCGATTTTTAAGACGTTTAATTTATTTACCATTTAATAAATATATTTTAATTAATAATATTATAATAATATTTTCTATTATAGTTCTTATGATATCGAATTTAAATTTAATTAGTAATTACTTGGGAAAAAAAAATTAAATGAACGCCCAATAAACGCGTTCATTTTTTGAACGAACGTGAACGTGAACGCGTTCGTTTGAAAAAAACAGGAACGTGAACGTGAAAGAGTTCCTTTTTTAAGTACTGAACGTGAACGTGAACGAGTTCATTTTTTTAGTGAACTTTCCGAATACTGAACTATACCATACGTCCATACGTCGAAAATGTTTTCTCAATGCCAGCTGATGAAGCACATGATGTGAACAGTTGCTTAAACCATTTCATTCATTTCCTTCGTTAAGTTTTTTTCCAATGCTACCAGGCATGTCAGTGGCTCAATTTTTAAAACAACATTTTCATTGAACAGGTAAGTTTTTAAAGGAAATCTCTGTGCCTAGAAGGTGATGACTTCACACATAATTTCAAACCCGCCAAAATATTAATATTATTTTATTCTTTAACACGATGTAGATAACAGATAAGTTCTGTACCTATCATCAATTTTTAATTATTATAAACCAAGATTTTTAAGTCTGAAAACATGGTTAAATTACACGTTTAATTATAAAAAAATAACTATTTTTTAAAAATAAATTACATATTTTATATAACAGACTAAAACTGTCAACGAAAACACAGAATGTCACCTTACCTAAACAAAACCAGTATCGATCTTATCGTTATAAAAATTGTGTAAAACCAATTGTTGTCTTCCTGTAGATACACATGAGAGCAGAAAATATAACAATACAAACCACAAAAATAATTTAATGTTTAACGATTACGAACTGAGTTTAGACTAAAAGCTTTTTGCTTTTCGCTATGGGTTTTTATAAAGCATTTTATCGATGATTAATTGCTTGGTGACATATTAATGCTATTAAAGAATTAACAGTATATGTATATTTGATAACTTGTATTAGTCTCTTATTTAAATGTCAACGCTTTGATAAATTTTGGTTTTCTTAAATGTTAATACCTACTATATTACGATAAAATAAAAAACCATACCGATATACCTACTTATTATTAAAATAATATTAATATACTAAGTTTCTATCATATGCATTTCATTTCATCATAATATAGTATTTCGATTAAATAAAATCAACACTTATCAAAGCCATGACATTTAAATATGAGAATAATAAATGTCATCTCAAATATAAATGATTAAATCTTTAATAGTACTTCCAAATGGAGCAATCAATTTTAGACGAAACAGTGTGAAACTAAGTTTTAACTATAAAAAAACTTACTAAATGTGTACAAATAACTAATATAGAATTGATTACATCGTTCGACCACGAACTAATGAAAATATGCATTTTTGACAAAATGGGGCTGATGTTTAGATTGACAATTGACTGAATATGGGCCGATTTGTTACATTGTAAATGCATATTATCTTTGCACAGCTTTACGTTTGCATACTATATTTCAAATTTGGTATCACTTCGCAGCCTCGTATCACAAGGTTTCTCATAAATAAGTAGTTCTTACTGTAACCAAAAATCTAAAAACTACATAAACACAGTTTTTTAATGAATATTTTTTGTTCAGATGATTAGGTACTCAGCTATGTGTGGACTTGAGATGATATTTATTTTGTTGTAGTATACGAAAACCGGCTTTTACATCCGTATTTATAAATTGAAGATCACAGGAGTAGCGGAGTAAGAGTTGAAACAAATTGAATTATTATTATTTATTATAACCTATGGTAAATAAAATTAATAATGTTACTTAAAATATAAAGATGACTGTTGTCTCTACTTCACGATTCGAACTAGACTGGTGTTCTGTTTACCTAAGCCAATTTGCCGTGTGCTACATAAATGACGCGTCAGTAATCTGTAAAACTATACAACTCACTATTTAATTACAATATACGTTCCGAAAATAATCTAATGATACCTTCTCCAAGCAAACTCTAATGAAGTAGGTTTTTCCAAGTGTGGACTAAAATTACTTCGTAAAACGCCAAATGATAAAGTTATTCTAAGAAACTGTAAATCACTATAATAAAATATTAAAGCAATAGTCATATTCACTGTTTTGATTTAATACCTTAACTAAATCATATCAAATTGGATTAAAATTGTATATAATTTTATATCATACTAGTTGGAAAAAATCTTTTAGAATTTATGCTTTATAATTTTATGGTAATCAAAAAAAAAAATTTATTCCATATTTATTTATCTTTATTTATATTTTATTTCACATTTACTTTTACTGCCTAACCAAAAATGTATCTAGAATTGTAACTCAATTGCACCTACTAACATTAATCATTACATCAATCTTATTTTTCTTACATTTCTTACAAGTTCAGATTAGCGTCTCATATATCACCAATAAGAGATTTCCTCAGCAGTGAACAAGGACAAAATGACTGTGAAAAAAGCACAATAATAATTATGACTTTACTGAAAAAATTAACTATTACTAGTTACTGTTAATTTTTTAGTTATAGGTATTATATATTTATATGTAAGTATATACTTCAAACAGTACTATTGTAATTTGTAATATATTATAGTTATTGAAAAAACTGTATTAAGTTTAAGTTCAGATATAAAATATTAGATTTTAAGTTATTTTATACTTACCAAAAAATGAAGGTCGTCGTATGTGTTGGAACTGGAACATTTAAACCAGGGACTAAAATTGTATATATGTAGTGTGACACACTTTGTGTAGTCCAAAATTCTTAGTGAGTTCAAATTAAAAAGTGTGTAATGCGTGTATAGACACTTAAGACTTGTAAACTGTTTTTTCCTCATTTCATTTTTTATTGATTGGTTTAATATATATATTAATACATTTTGACATTTTGTGAAAATATTAAATAGATGCTTATCATAATATTATCATCATTTTTGTACACTTACATTAATTACCGTCCCACTAAATTGTTCATAGCTTGTAAACTAAACATTATCCATACCTTATAAATAATAAATGAACCATAGATAATATTTTCAAGATTAATACTATTTAGTGTGAGGTAGCCTGTACTTTGTAGATTATGAAAAATAGAAATTTAATACTCCATGTTTATGTGTGGGTTAAATGAACTTTGTGGGCATGGGGGACCCCCTCCCCCTCCCCAACGGCAACGACAAGTTCAATATAATGTGTGCTGTAAGAAAAATGTATATTTTAGCTTCTGGCTTAAACTGTTTAATAGTTCAAAGTGAAATAAATATGTAGCTAATAGATTGTTGAAATAAGGACTAAAATAAAATCGAAAACAATTAATTAGTAGATATTCGCCGGGATGGCTGATGACTAGATGAAACATGTCACATTGTCGTGTGGAATAAAATGCAATCTTGCATTGTATTTTTCCATTGGTATTAAGTATCTAAGGTGAATGGTCACATGGTGGGTTTTCTATTCTCAATAGTTATTTGTATATCCAAATTCAAATCATCAAACGAAATAATATAACTAAAATCGTTGTCCCAAGTAAATAATATTTAATAATTGGGGGACAAATATGATATATTATATCATCTACTAGGTGACAAAAAGTTTTCTCTGAGCGACATTTTTGCAGCCCAGTTTATTAGTTAAAATATCTACTGTTTTGATTATAAATACTAGTATGTTCATGTCACCGCCATCACAAGAGTAATCATTTATTTGCCAAGATTATTATGATGTTCAACCTGTGAGGATATTAAATAGGTAGCTTATATTTTATGATACATTGCTAAGTACACAAAAAAATATATTAAAAATATGGGTATCAAAAAACCGAATTTTTGTTGTTTATGAATTTGTGAAAGTATATCGAAAGAGCTTTGTAAAATAATGGTTCTTGGTTTTTTTAAGGGTAGAATACTAGAATGTGATAAGTTTTGATTTTATAAAATCACAATATTCATTGTATATTTGTATCATAGCCTTAAAATTACTAATGTGCGTATAGCCAATAGTTTTTTTTTACTAAAACACCACTGATTATGGACAATATTGATCGATGCAATAAAGTACATATTTTGCCTATACAATACGCCGGACAACATATAATATACAGTAGTATTATGATTTTATGTTTTATACATTTTGTACTTTTAAATTAGTAATTTTATATTTTTAGATAACTTTTTATTAGTCCATATTTTTTGGTTCATTATGGGTATTTATAAATTAATGTGGACGGTAATTGTTATAAAAAATATGGTTTTTTATGTAATAACATATCGCATTAATTCATAATTGTATTGATTTTCTTCACTGACAGAATTTACATTTACTCAATTTTACCTGTTTTTTTCTGGCCGAGCTTTCATTAAAAAAATTAAGGTACTAGTGGTTTACATGTATCCATACACAGTGTTGGTCACCCTACAAACTTCTAGAAACAATTTACACATAACCCGCCGTTATCAAACACATAATTGAAAGACAATTAGGACACAACACTAGTTTCTTCCCTAGCTAGAAACCCTCTAGCCGCCCTTCTCGCCCTTTAATGACGGGTGGTATACGGTTTTGATTGAAATGATAATTGATGAAAAATGATGAACACATAAAATGCATATTTTTTTTTATTTATTCTTCAAGAAGATAATAGGCCCCACTGAACATGTTTGTGTGTGGGCCCATGTGTTCACAATTTTAAATATACATTTATTAAATAGTTCATATAAATTAAATAATTACAATATATAAAATACATTTCTCACATACCTAGAATATTAATAAAGAGAAATACATATTTTATTTTATTTGTTTATAGAATACTATAATTAAGTGATGTACAAAAAATTGTGTAGTTAAATAATACAGTATAATATGATAATATAAAACTAAATTTAACAAACATTTCTTAATGGTCTAGCTAATATAATAAGCAGTGCTCGGGATTTATAGCACTTAAAATCATTAAAATATGCGCTTAAAAATCATTATAAGCACTCAAATAAGCATTTAAAAAACTTAAATTTAAGCAAAAATATTTATTAAAAAAAAAAACTAAAAAATTCTAACTAAAAATCAAAAAATAAACAATTATATCTTCATCTATGTATTACAAAAAACATTAAACATCACATTTTATTTTTATTTATTTTCAGAGTGATTTTCTGAAAAATAAAATGTACCTAAACGATATAAACAAATAGTTGAAAAAAAAATGAATTAATTAAGTAAATATGCGACAATGTAGATAGGAATTGTTTTTAATTTTAATTCTATAAAAAACAATTTTGCAGGAGAAAACTGCAAATAAGCATTATTTTGAAAAATTGTTGACAAAAAAGCATTTTCAAATTTTAGAATAATATACACTTCCATAGCACTCCACTACATTTTAAGTCAATCCATAAAAATAAGAGAATGCTTTAAGTCCCGAGCCCTGATAATAAGTAACGCCTTAGTCCTATTTATTTGTTATGAATCTTTCTATATTTTGTTCTTGTAATAGTGTAATAGAAATAGAAATCATGAAGCATGATGAAGGTATAATAGTAATAATAATTCATAAAAACCTTGAAACCGGGCCTCGACGCTCACAGACGCCGAGGGTACACGAACAACACACATTACACAATAAATATATAGTTCAAGTAATGTTACATATTTATTTTATACAAAGACATCACCATCCTCTACCAACGTCGACCCTTCTGCAAACCAGCGGTGGTAGCTATCTATCGAGGCCCTACTCCATGTTTGGGGAAATAATGTACTTTATAAAAAATAGGACAATATCTGTGACCGGGCACTCTTGACCGTCCAGCGGAAAAAAAAATGTAGTCACGTGGTCACTGGGCAACAGCTATCGTTTTGACTTAGGGCTTCGTTGCAATAACGGCGGAGGTGGCGGATTGTAGGCGCATGACAGCATAAATTAGTAGGTATAAAATTGATTAGTTTAATCGTTAATATGAATATACTCGAGCATTACTCTTATGGAATATATGTTTATAAAACTAATTTGCATACTGAGAATAATTTGGTAAAATTATTAGTAAGTTTACTAAGTAAATTATTTCACTATTGGTAAATATGGAGTATTTTGTATAATATATATTTGCATTAATATTTCAAACGTTTTTAAAAAACAGGTATCAAACTCACCCAACTCACACTTGATATAAAAAAAACATAAACACAGTTTTATATCATCCAATGACAATCAAATGTTAGGAGTAATAATAATTATTCCCAAAATATACGACTAACTGTACTTTGAGTTTGTAAAATTCGCACTTGTTTGTAAATTTTCAGGGCATGTCCAAGTTTCAAACCCATGTTTGATACAATTTCTTCCCTTTTGAGTGATTGAAAAGCATGGCCATCGAGTTCCTAAAATAATAGAATACTTCTTAGTACAATGTTATCTATTTTAGATTTTGATAGGAGTAATGAGATGAATGTATTGATTTTACAATAATGTGTTTTTTTACCCTTGACAACATGGGCAAATGGGTTTGTGTGAGAGTTACAGTTGATTCGTACCTATCTAGGAGCCTACAACGTCAATTTGCGTCCAACAACCGCACTACAGCAAGACCACATTTTTTTAATACTCATTTTAAGTTCACATTTTGATAAAATTATAGATATTTTGACAGGGAGAAAACAAACTTGTTTAACAAACAGGAATATTAGTTATTTTGTTGAAATTCAAAAACATTATTTTTTGGGATTTAAACATTTTACTTAAGTAAATTAAGTAATAAGTACACAATGACATTTTCAATATATATTTTAGATTAATTGTAAGCTATTACCAATTTAAACCATGAACCTATTCACACTGTTCAACAGTAAAGGTGGTTAATGTAATATTGACTCAATAATTAATAACAATAATCCATTATTATAGATATGGTGTATACACTATTATAATAAATAATATAATAAATTAAATGTTTTGAGCAAAACTTAGTTCAACCTTACGTACTACTAAAAGTAAAATAAGTTACTTCAATAGCAATATCAAAAAATATATGATGAAATATAGTGGATAAAGAAATATTATAATTCATCTATTATAACCAGACCATCTCCAATCAGAATGGTATACTTTGTATAATTGTATACAATGATATACTGTTAAATTAAAATTTAACCTATCCATTAGTGATCCACAGTGATCCTACTGTACAGCAGATGGGTACACACATACCTATCTTATTTGTAATGATAAATTATTTATTGTATAAAGTAAAACTATATGACAAAATTATTTTTTGTAAATAAGCAGGTAATATCTTACATATTTGATTATTTGATCAATAATATTTTGGGGTAAAACCTCTTTTAAATAACCAAATACTTCATCTTTAGTCCACTTTGATATATTTGGAATTTCATTATTTAGAATTTCATCATATTGTTCATAGTCTGAACTATTAGATCCATTACTTTTTGAATCAGTGTCATCTTTGTCCGATGATAAAGACACAATACTCATGGAGCATGACTCAACATCATCTAAATACGTATTTAATTAAATTAATATAGTTGATAATTAGGTATGATATATTTGAGAGGTCCAGTCTTACCATCAGCATTATCATTTACTGCTCCTACAATGTCTTCTTCTTCTTCTGGGTTAATTCGAGTAGCCAAAGTCAAGCAAGGGAAACATACATACATATCATTTGATATTTTTTGTAATGGCTTAATTTCATATGATTCATAACAAATGATATGTAAACCAACTTCACAAGTTATGCAACGACGTTGTATTTTCTAATGAAATTTAATAATTAAGATTTTATAGTTATGAACAGATATAATTATTTGTACTGAGCTCACCGACTGGGATTCATCTTTGAGACATTTGTTACAATTTTCTTTTCTGCATTGTTTACAGAACCAAGGACAGATATCTAATTTGAATTTCCACATGGGCTCAACGACTATTAAACAGTGTCTATGAGCTATACAAAATGAATTAACAATCGTAAAAAAAAACAAGAAAATTTAATTTATCTATAACGATTATTACTACCTTTGATCAAACAAATTGGACAATCAATCAATTCTGTATTTCCTGAAATTTTTGAACAAATAAAACAATTTTTTGAAGTTTTCTGAGTTACACTCTTTCCTGTAGAATGTATTGGAGATATGGTTTTGATTTCAGTAGACAGAGAATCCAATGATTCAGTTACCGAATTTACAGACCTTGTGGTATCTTGTTTTTTTGTACTTCCATTTGTAGTTTTTTTTACAGTAGTAGCTGCTATGGGTTTTTTCTTTTTAAAAGAATATTTATTTTTCTTCTTTGGTATATGAATATCAGATGGATCAAATACTACTTTTGCTTTCTATAATTTAAAAAAATCAAGTAAAAGTAATATACATAATTTCATAGGTAAATCAATACTAACCATATTTCTATGAGGTCTATCGGATACAGGTCCAACAAGGTCAATTATTTTCTTCTTCGGCATTGCTATTGATGAAAATATATCTTAAACAAATTTACAAAATGATTAAAATAAATATAGTTTATAGGACAGATGTAAAATAAGTATGTAACCAGTTATATACTAAAACTTTAAGAGCTAATAAGCATGAAAATATTTTTAATATTTAAAATCTAATTGTATTCTATTGGTTTATTTATAAACTCATTATAATATACAATGGTCGTAAGAGGATGTTACCCCGAAATTTGTTGTCTGTCTCACAAGTATAACGTGGCAAATTTTACACTCGATAGATCAAGTTTACCTTAATTATTTTAAAAATTGGAGTGAATTGAACTCTTATAAAATGTAAAGGTAAGTTTATTATCTCAGTAATAACATAAGCTTTTTATTATAATTTAATTTTAAAATGAGTTATGCTTATTTTAAAATTGTAAATTGTTTGTACATCTTACAATACTCATAACTTGCTTTAAAATTAAAATTTAATAAAAAACTTATATTATAATTATTGAATAATCTAGAATTTAAATTTTATCAGAGGTTAATTAACTCTAATTTATAAATTTACAGAGCTAAACGTGGTCTGCTGACTTTGGTATGTTATGCGCATGTTAGACAATAAAACAAATATCGGAGTAACTCCCTCTTAATGTGTTTACATAAATATTACATATTATTTTTTTACAAAACATACAATGATATTGCAGCTTAAAAATGGTAATTAGACAAAATACATTTAATAATAAGATATATGGTCAATTTTAATACTTAAAATTATGTTATAGTTTTTTTGAGAACAGTGATTGATTTTTTTTAAATCCAATAATTATTTGATTAAAAAACTAAAGAACTTGGTAAATCAATTAAGTTATACCAATCACATTAACAAAATATTTTCTTATGATAGGTAACCAACGTCAGTTTGTAATAACTATTTAGTACTTTACAACTTACTAAAGTTGTTTCATAAAGAGAAATTCCTAAAATCCTATTGATAGAGCATTTAATAATTTTCTGTAAGTAACTAACTCTTTTACTGCTCCAGACGTACTATTACATTCTTTTATTTTATGATATTATCATTACCCTACAATCTTAAGAAATCCTGGGTTACATCATTTTAAACTTAACTGGAAGATATAGATCTCAATATTTAAATTTAAAATTTAAAAAAATGCTTTTTGTATAGCCGACAGGTACAGAGAATAAATAGTGTAGCAGTGAAAAGGCTAATAAGAATTATTGTATGATTATTTATTACTAATAAATTATTAGGTACCTGTAGCCATATGCCTAGGTACCTATATAAACTAGTAATAATTTGTTAACACATCAAACAGCAAAAAAACTAGTTATACAATCATGTTGAAAATGCAAATTACTTACGTCTTACTTCCTGTATACGTTAAAGAACCAATGAATTTGTCTGGTCTTAAAAAAAAGAAGTAATGGCTTTGATACTTGAGAAATGTTTCTTTATTAATAAATAGGTATTGATAAATTATATTTTATTGCATTTAATGGTATATTGCAGTCGGCAATTACATTATTTAATTATTCACAACAATCGATATTAGTAAAAACTCAAAATAACACCAATGTAGATCTAGGTAAATAAAATAATAGACACGTATATAAATAGATGATAGGTATAGGCGTATAATAATAACAAAAGCCAATGACTTATTGGTGCGTTCCAACTATTATTACAATCAATTAAAAAATAATAAGATATTAACTCAAAAGCACTTGGTACCTATCAGACATTATCACTGAAAGAATCTTATAGTCCATCTGACTGCAACTCTAGTGCACACTGGCGTACACGGGTGGCATGATAATGATAAGTATCACCGGCGTAATAGATAATACAAATTCCATATTACGATGTTGCGGGGTAATTTGTATCTACATAAGTGCAGAAAAATCATGGACCTTGTTACACAACAACTAGACGAGAAATTAGTTTATGGAAATCGTAACAACATGGAGAGCACTTTTTGATTAGGTACTCGATCACTGTGCTCACGGTTACTAGTGAGAGATAGTAGGGTAAAATTAGACATAATATAGAGTACCTACCTTTTGTATTTTGTCGTCATGACAGGCTACATATCCTATGGTAATGATGTTCGTGTACATAGTACGTCAGTACATGTCTAGTAGTTTAAGATCTATGCACAGAACACAATAGAAGCAACAGTCAAACAGCTGATCAATTTGGTCACATTTTTCCGGAGACTCGGCACGGAGTTGGCAGGGGAGGCTCAGCATAATGTTGAAACCATAGACCTTATACTAATAGACAATAAGTGTTGCAAACCGAGCATATATTGGGAGCTTTTTCGGTGACCGAGTGACTCAATGTATAGTAGTGCGGGGCAGCGGCGCCAAACTCACGTATCGAGGGGGTGACTGTCACCTCCCCTTGTTGGAGGTGGGTTTTGATAAGTAAATCCCAGTGTTGAGATTTGGGAATAATATTGTTCACCAATATCTTTATAAATTAGATGCACGCTGCTATTGTAAATAACAACACCAAAGCTATGGGTATTCAAATCTCCATCATTTTATAAAAATTTTACGTAATAGGTAGTGTGTAAATAAATTAAATATGTTATGCATCGTACATTCCCAATTACCGGGCACTTGTGTCCTTCCATAGACTATTAGCGTATTAGGTCACAACCTCAACTCACTATTCATCATTGTCACATGCGTGTGTTAAACAAAATTCGGCAAAATGTTTAGGAGAAAATTAAAAAAATGTTGTTGCTCATAATATCAAATAAATACTATATGTATACGTTGTAATTGCATACCAAATATTTCTGGTATAGACGTTAATTCATAAGAACCTTGAAACCGGGCCTCGACGCTCACAGACGCCGAGGGTACATGAACAACACACATTACATAATAAATATATAGTTCAAGTAATGGCGTCATTTCAGTTTCCAATTGAGGGGGGATAAAAGTTTTTACCAACCCAAATGCTAAACTAAAAAAGAAAACAGCATTAATTTTGATGATATATAAATTCAACCAGCGGAGCTACAACGCAACTATAACATACAATTATTATCATGATATTTATTAGATACCTATATAATTCAGTAAACTGTTTTTATTATAACTGTTAAATCAGTTTTAACAAAATAAAGGTTTATTTTGGTACAATATAACTTACGGATTAGGGATACTTAAACAAATAATTACCTATCAACATTTTAATTTTTAATCTGCACTAAAATGAATTATTATTCTTTTTTTCTACCTTTAAGGCAGTCGTCGTCGTAACGTCGTCGGCCTGCGCTTGAGAATGCACGAATCAGGTTGAGCACAAAATTCGTCAAGCCGATTATCATGATTCATGACATTTGAACTCGATTCCAAACTAAATTTTTAAGTACCTGAAATGATAAACCTAAAGTTGCGTCTGCGTATATATTATCTTATGCTGTACCGGGAATAATGATGCAAACACTAAGTACCTATAATAACTACGACTGAACAAGGCTCAACATAATTATAAACTAATAATATTGAGTTAGGTGGATTTGCCTAAATAAATCGTCTGAAACGTTAACGTAATATTCGTCTTCAGTTCGATGGGAATGGATCGTAAATTACTCCACTATTATTCACCACAACTTACCTCCATAGATTCAATAAATACACTGTAGTCATCAGTACATATTTTATAAGTTATTTCAAACTCGCCACAGTTAGCATTTAGTCTTAGCACACATGGAATATTGTACGACGCTTCTACGCCAGAAATATGTGAAATGCAAATATTTAATATTACTTATATAACTTCAAAGAAAAATTTAAAATAATACATAATTAAATCACAGTAATTTTATAGGAGGTACACTTAATATTTCATATTGATTATGCATGTGTAACAAATAACTTAAGTACCAAACTAAAATTTTAGAGTAGAGTTTTCTTCACTTTATATGTATTATTTCTACACAACTATAAGAGTTTCATTGTTTCTATTATCCACTAGTAATATCATTTATTTATAGTACACACATTGTTAAAATCTTTTTTAAATGTATTTTTCGTATGAGGTTATTTCTGTAATTTTATGAAGAATTGATAAATTCTAATTGATTATTTTTATTAAGTGGATTTAATTTTAAGTTCAGTACCTACAAATTTTACACCAATTATTATGTTCAATCGTAAGTTATAACATAGAACCAATTTACACTTTATAGTGCTTATAAATAGTTGAATACAAAGAGTTAGGTATATGATTCATAACAATGTATTGATATTTTCTTAAATACACAAGGTATTATTTAATATTATTTGTTTAAAATTTGAAATCTTTATATTTTTTGCTTGTTTTTGCTTCTTGACCAGCTTTCCGTTTTTTTCCCTCACCCTGTTGTCTATCCTTCATGTTTTGCTCATATTTAGCTACTATAGCTTTTACATCTCCAGCTAAATCTAATTCAGATGGATCTAAACTGACTTCAACTTCGCCAGGTTTATTTACCACATCTGTTTGTATGTCATACACGTGTGTAGATGCCACCATAGAGTCAAAAACAATGTCCACCTTCTTCTCTGGTAAAATACGATAGAGTGATTGTTGCTCACTACTTTCCATTTCAAATTCAATCTTTCGTTTTCTTAATTCAATATGTTCGGGTATTTCGTAACTACTTGATAATTCAGACATTGTTTCTGATGATGTAGCTAGATCTTTAGCAATTGGTGTGGCACTACCGCTAGCATCAGTAGCTACTTCTTCGATTTCCTTTACTCCTTCTTCCTTTTCATCTTCTTCTTCTTCTTCTTCTTCTTCTTCTTCTTCTTCTTCTTCTTCTTCACTTTCTTCTGGATCTGGTTCTCCCCACATTTTTGTATCAATTGGCTCTTTATCTATATGTGCGGTATCATTGTAAGTTGGTGTACCAAACACATCTCCATAAATAGGTCGACCAAATTCATTTACAGGAGGTTTACCCCAACCACCAGCATGATAACCAAAAGAACATCCTTCAGGAATGGCAACATTAACACCAGGGATTTTTAGATCTGGATAAGACGGTGGTGGACCATAACGTTGCATACCAATAAGCCACGGTGGAGGAATTTTGTGAGCATTATGACCAACTGGCATACTTAATGCAGTGCGCAATTCATCACTTAAAGCGCCAGGTTTCAAATCTTTAAGTTTAGTTTCACATTCTTTGCCTTCATAATACAAGTCACCATGAATTGTTAATCTTGGTTTAGTTTGAAATTTAAAAAATGCCTCATGTAATTTTTGGTAATCCATATCTATCTTTCCCATTGTGGGCCTAACCCTTTCTCTCATTTTATTTTTTAATGATGTTTCGTCTTCTTTTTCTTGGTGGACAGCTCTCATTTCCATAATACCAGTACGCTTAATAAAATCAGGCAAATCAAATGGTGGCTTTTCAAAACCTCGTTTACCTTGTAAATATTTACCCTTCAAACACCAATGGTGAGGTACAGGTACTGTATTACGATATGCTTTTAACTGTATTAAGAGATGAGGATCTCTGGCAGCCACATCATGCATTTCTACAACATCTGGCCGAGAAACAAGTTGCTTTAGTTCAGCTACACTTAAACGATTAACCTTTTTAAATTGTTTTCTTGATATCTTATCAGGACCATTCAACTGATTTTCTCTGTCATCTTCATCATCTTTAAATTCAGGGAGCTTAGGTACTTTCTTTAAATTGGGCGAAGTAGCTTTTTCAATGCCATATTTATCTGCTGGTTTTTTTTGTGGTTCAGGAATCTTGAAGTTCTCAAATACTTTAACATATTGCCTATACATAGGTACCAGGTTGAGCACGCTTAAAGGTTCTTCTATATATTCAACTTCAACAGCTAATTTTTCATCCTTGTTTTCTTTGTTTAAAGATATTTCTTTTAATTTTTGCTCATTTTTCAATTGCTTCGCCATTTTCTTCTTATACTTTTTCTTCCTTCTTTTAGCTATTTGACGATAATTATTAGACATTTTAACTACTTGTTCTTTTTCATCCCCATCTTTGTCCTCCTCAAAATCTTCAATTGTAGGCTGTATAACTTCTTGTGAATATTCTGTTGCTTGAATATAGTCCCATGCCTTTTCAAGCTCTGGGGGAACAGCAACACCCTTACCAAGTGGAATTAGCAAATCTTCTTCAAAAACTCCTGGTTCATACATAGTTTAACGACACAAGAAAATTTAAAAGATATTTTAATTATAACATAAGTTGACAGTTTTAAATATTTGTTGAAAGTTCTCGAGTACTGTTGCATGAATTGAGTTACAGGTATTCTATGTTTCTTAAATACGGAACACGATCACTATTTCTACCAGGAATCACCACTTTTGCACCTAGAAATATATAAATTTAATTGTTATACATAGATTACATGAATATCTACTTGTTAAATGCAAAATAATTATAAAAGTAATTTTCATTACCAATGAAAAAGCTCTCGGAAACTGAAATTTGGCAATAACTTGTATATTCAACATTACAACACCTAAAAAATAAAATAACATACATATCATTTTTTTTTTTTTTACTAAAATAGAAAATTAACAATCTTTAACATAGTATATACTATAGGCAAATAGGATACATGATTGTGAATATTTACATGAAACTGTATTTATGAGGAGAATGGCTGTCCAGTGACAGAACCCTCCATGTAGGTTATATGATATAACACATGCAAGAGATAATTCAAATTAGTTATCAGTTACAGATTATATGGTATTTAATTGTATGTAATTTTAAAGTATAGATTTTTATCTGTTTGATTTATATATGATTAATTATTTAGAAATTAGGATTTCTACAAGCTGCTCATAAAAAATAAGAACATGATATTTAGCTTTTTTGCTTAGTTTTAAAATAAATAACCATATTTAAACCTATACAATTGGGTAATACTTATATTGTTTGTTAATTGCCAACAACTTCACACAGGGGACTGCTGTTCTACTGATATTATTTTTAGGTAAACCTTAAGAAAATCTTCAAATAAAATTAAATAGTTAATAATAAATACATAATTTTTACAATTAATAGAGGGGTATCGCCCATTTGTGACAACAAAAATGAATTTGTTTTGGGTACACCCCTTTTCACCAAAATAAAAAAGGATGTTTTTTTAAACATCCCATTTGGGCCAAATTAATGTACGAAAACATTTTAAGGTAACGACTTGGTTAGTTCTTATATTTTAAAGACGTCATGTCTGTAACTTAAAGTACAGTAATTTTTTTAAATCTATAGATTTTAAATGTAAATGACTAAATAATACTAAATGTTAAATGACAGAATGTAACTACCGCTTACAAGCATGTGGCTGTCGAAGACATAAGTATTCGTCCTCGGAAAATTATTTTAACTGAAATGAATAACCATAACTAATACAGATTTCACTATATCTGATGTATCTGCTATACAAAAAAAAATTACCATTAACAAAAATTAAAGCGTTTTGAATATGTGCAAATAGTTGCATTTAATTACAATAAAGATTAGAAAGATATTATGTTTAAAAAATATTTATTTATTTTTAATAATGATTAATTTGATTGATATTTAAAAAAAATCATATTATTGACTATAATTTGATTAAAAAAATTGTATAATAAATTATTATTAGAAAAATAAAAGATTAAAAAAAAACGAATATTAGTTTATTATAATTAATAAAAAATATGTAAGTACTATTAACTACTATAAATTATTTGTTATAAATTATAATATTTAGTAATAATTTATTACCTACAGTTTTTAAAAATAATTTGTATTAATTTTGATTCAGGGATGGATTGGACCATCGGGAAGTCAGGAAATTTTATTTTTGTATCTATCATCACGGTTTGGGTCAGTAAAAATGCATCGATTTTCATCAACAGCAACTTTTCTGGTAGGAAAGTAAATCTAGGTGGTGCATATGGGAGGTCAAAATTTGAAATTCCTAATAGTTTTCAGAAAGACAGGAAGAACAAACAAAAAATTAAGGAAAACAAGAATTTTTATTCAAAATCAATTTTCGAAAAAATCGGTTTTGATTTTTGGTGTTACTCTAAAATAAATGACCACAGATTCATAAAATGTTCACTGAATGTTTGTGTTAGCAACATTCTATACACTATAAAATGTTCAAAATATTTTGACTCGTGTTGAACTATCTATAGGCATATGAAATTTTATTTTGAAATCACGAAAATTAGCAAATTATTTTGAGTCAGAAATTCATAAAAATGTCCTTTTCATATCTAAGACTTTAAAATTAAATACAAGATTATTTATAAGTATATGTACCGCTATCAAAAAAAAATTCTACCGGAAACTCAAATTAATTTTTTATGAGCGTTTGAAGTTGAAATTTTTACATCATTGGATATCCACTAGATTTATCATGTAGCAATTATTCGATTTTATTGTGCTTCAAAAACAAATAACTGTTGATACTTTAAATTTACGCCATGGCACCTATGTTCATTTTATCAATTCATATAATTGATAACATATTCAAAATATTTTGACTTGTTTTGAGCTGTTTGCTAACATTTAAAAAAAAATTATTTTTTATAAATAAGAATAAAATTGTATTTTTCTTTTTTAAAAAATCGTGAAAACTTAATACAAGCTTCCTGATAAATTGTTACAATATAAGTTGAAAAATGTTAAAATTAAAAATACAAAAGCACTTTTTTGTTTTATAATTATTTAAGTTCAAATTTTGACAACATTTCTCGTATTGAAAATTGAAAAATCATGTTGTAGTTAAACATTTATTAAATGTTTAACTTTTAAAACCAAAGATTGAAAATGTAATATGAGGTTCTACGTAAGTAGTTAATTCTGTAACTAAAAAATCTAATAAGTACATAAACACAGCTTTTTATAGTTATTTAAGTTCAAATTTAGACGAAATTAACACAAAGAATTACAATTTTAGTAATTTTGTTATAATTCAGATCCAAAATGGCTCAATTTTACATGAGTATATGCTATATGTAATATTTTTCCAGCATCGTTGATAATGTAAGAATCATATTAATTCAACCATTCATTAGTCTACCGTATTAATAATAAGTAATAAGAATTTAAAATATCCTAGACTGACATACCTTCTCCGTTCAAAATAGTTTTTCATAAACAATGAGATTATATCATTGAATTCAAATTTAATATCATCCATTAAAGCAACCTTCCAGACACCTAATGTACAGCAGAGTGACATACACTAACCCTCTTATTAATTTTGAAAGCGATGGTATTTGTAGGTCATTACCCAAACAAAATATACATTTTTTTGCTTTTTTCATGTTATTTTAGGACAGGCTTATCAGGACATCAACGTCCAGCCCTAATAGATATTATGATAGAACAATTACTAATCAAAAAATCATCTTCTGTGAACAATAAAATCTAAAAAAAAATATTTTTATTGTTAAATATTGATTATACACTTTTATGATTGAAGTATTAACCAGTTTATTTTAGTGTATTATTGTATTTTAAATATTGTCTTTTGCTACTGGTAAGATGTTAAGGATTGAAAATGTATAAGACAAGAATACTCATAACCTAGTACCTACACATATTATAATATCAAATATTATTTAATTTAATTTTAATTGCATGAATGAATAAAAATATAATGAATACTAAGAAATATATATTAATTAAATATATAGATTATGAGTATACATTTGTGTATGGGTTACTGAGTAAATAGTTATATTTTTCTATTTGTAATACTTCATGCCCTAAAAAACCTTAAAACATGCATGCATTTATGCTTTAAATCATTAAATACCTGTTGTACTAAACTATGAATATAGAAAAAATTATCATAGTATTGAAAAGAACTTTTTTATTTTAATATCTAAATAATATTTGCAAAATTATAAATTATAATTTATAATAAAAAACTTGTGTATTAACAAATAATTATTTTAATTATTATTTAGTTTTCTTTTTATATTAAGTTTTGGTCTAGAACAAAAAATTCCAAACTATAAAACGTTATTTTAGTATTATTATCAGGAATCACCCATGCAGTGTATCGATAAGTAACTATGCAAGTGATTAAAAAGGAAAACACAAACACCAGTTTTAAAATATAAAACCATTTTACTAATATCTCCGACAAACAGAGTCTATATATTAGAGTCTTCATTTATAACAATTTAAAACTCACGAATGTATACAAAAATTGTGTCAAATATGCACTTATAAATGAAAAATGGTCGACTATGCAAAATATGCAAACTACACATTTTGAAATATAAATTTGTATTGCTGTGAAAAACATTTTATTACTTAGGTATGTTTTTAATGGTTATTAAAAAAAACATACAAACTTTTAGAAGTCCCTAGCCTTATTTATTAACATTATTATTTATTACTAATTATATTATTATATTATTATTATATTTATAAACAATATTTGATACTTCCAATTATTATTATATTATTTTTATAAAATTAGTTTTACAAAATTATATATATTTTAATTTTGTGGTTTTGAAAAATAAAAATAACCTAATGTGACAATATAATTAAGTAACTCATAAATTAAATACTACATAACATGAGAAAAAATTTAACTTTTTACGTTGGAATTTACTCCTAAAAAAAAGTAATTCATTTTGTAACTTAGGTAAAAGGTACTTAACTTTAAGTTTTAACTCGACAATGCCCAGCATGGATTTAGCAATGTTTACAAATATTATGACCCATAAAGAAAAAATGAAAAGCATTTATGCCCCAAATATCTATAACTTCAGAGGAAAAACAAATACTACTGCATTGTATATACAAGCGCGCCCACTGAATAAAATTCAACCCAGGGCAAGATGTATAAGAATTACTTATAATCTAACTATAGTAACATTGATATTAAAATACACGCAGTTAAAAATGCTTATAGTCCCTTTGCCTCTCCCCCTTCCCCCTTTGCCCTTTGTGTATATCTGCAGAAATTGAAACATGTCATTGAATTAAAAATACTGACAAGTTCACCAAAAATGATAATCATGCAGCTTGGCAAAGAATTTTTGCTTATTATAACAGTAAAAATATGAATTGACTTATATTTAATTATTACTCAGTTACAAGCTTCAAATCACATAATTAAAAACTATTAACACTATCATTAATCTGAATAATTTTTTAAGTACAAAAATTTATATAAGTGGTAAACAAAATGGTTTCCTATTTAAAATGTTATTATAATTTGATTACTACAGAAATTCTAAATGCCCACATTGTTTTTAAGAGAAAAAAAGTAAAAAGTAGAATTGTATTTTCAGAAAAATAAGAGACCACATGGAAGCAGGAAATTGGATCGCAAATAAAGCTATGACGACAATACATCAAAACTACACAAAAATTTACAACCACATAATTTAGTAGAACTGACAAATGTAATAGTGTTGTAGCTGCTTCAAAACAATCTATACATTTGACACTAAATTAATTAATAATATATCTCCAACAAACTTTATACAAATGTATATATTTATGGATAACAAGTATTTTTTAAATGGTATCAAATAAAGTAATCACATAAATATATACTCATATACTTCAAGTATAACATGTCATGGAATAGTATCAAATTGAATACATTTGTGAAAACAGCAACCGTGTTCAATATGATGAAATAATTGATAATATAGCTAAGACTAATACAATTACATCAGGTGTTTCTCTAAAAAGCTGCACCAATAATATTTTTATTTTCATCATAAACCCAAACATTTTCTAGTTCATCAGCATTGTCAACTCCAGCAGAAAATTCTGGCAATCTGCTCTTAACTTAATATGTTGTATTGTTGTATAGTGCAGATTGTGTAGTACAAACTATAATTATTGAAACATTGTTTTGTGAATTACCTAAACATCTTCTTAGACGTTTAGGTACACTTTTATTTCCAACCTTTTATAATATTTTTATAAATGTAGATACAGTGCTCTAGTAAATTCTCCTTAGACCTCCACAAAGTGTTTATAAAAATATATGTATAATAATAAATAACCATGTGCTATGTGACACAAAAACTGACAATGCATATACGGGTATAGGCCGTAGCCTATAATAATTACAAAAAATGGTTTAAGTACAGTAATCAGTAGATAAATTTGATGTGTTATTTTGTAACTGATATTTGTGGATGTTATTGACACTTGCTATGTAAATAATCATTTTAAATATTATTTACATAGCATGTGTAAATAACATACACATCAATAAGACATATCATTCACATACTGAATTTCATACAAGCCTTAGCTTTCAGGAGCATTGTAACATTTAGCTCCCAATTTGTAATACAATCAACTCACTATATTTTATACAAGGCGATTATGACTAACTTACCATTTTATTTGGTTCCACTTAAACTTCAAAGACGAACTTTTTTTCAGACTTGACGGGTCGAAAGAATAGAACTTAGAAGTATGGATGCATAGAACACCACCGGTCTATGCAACAGGTATAAAACGTGTATGTCGTATGGTTTGTCGTCTGTGTTTGTTGATATTTTGATGATAAACATTGAACAGATAACATAATGGATGCCATGTGAATAACTGGGAGGTTGTATATTTAGGCGCAATTTTTCGATAATTTTAAAGGGTAGTTGGATTTCATATAATTTGTGAATTGTTAATCATTTTTAATTTTATTTCAATTTTTGACTCTTAGAAGTAGGTAGCTCAAGATCGGTAATATTTCATGCTCGCGATCAAAGAACAAATGTTTTCACTAGACGTGGCCAACACAAGGGGGATGATATTGAACCTGTAGAACGTTACCCGGCAATTCTAGGGGCCCGTAAAATGAATTTATAATTTGATAGGAATACTTATGTAATGGCCACAACAGTATACACTGTTCATTACTATGAAAGTTCAATAAAACTGTTTCTTATAATTTGTATAAATTATAAAGAACGAAGTCACTATTTTTGTTACTCGCTTATAAGATGGAGACAATAAATACGGGTATAACGTCCTCTTTAGACATAAATTAATTTAACTTGAATTAATTATTTTAATTGAACTGCGCACTTCAAAATATGGATTTTTTCAAATCTTTATAGAAATTAGACTAAAAATTAAAATTGTTTCGTACGATTATACTAAGATCTACAGACACTCTTCTGCTGATTTCAAATATTTTTTCTGAGTTAAAGTCAGATAACAATATAACATTAAGTGCATGGGCGTAGGTAGGAAATATTTTCGGAGGGGGTTTTTGTCTAAATCTATATTAATATGATGAGTTAATAATATTCTCGAACAAATTCACAAAAAGCTCAAGATTGTTTTATTTAATTTCGGGGGGTGTTTGAACACCCCCCCCCCTTACCTACGCCCTTGATTAAGTAACTTAAATTATGTTAAGACAATAATTAATAAGCAGGGTGCGGAAAAATTCGTTTAGTGAATTTTATATTGTTTTAGATTTATTGACATTCGGTGTGTATTGTACATAATATGAGAGTGATAACCACAGTAATAGTTACGTGCGTGAAGTTGGCCCCTCGGTTTTCCCGTGACATGAACGAATTGTGTTCATGGGTTTTTCGGCGACTAAGTTTAATGTTTGGTGAAAAACTCGTAGTAACTTCGGTTATGGATAATATCTTATCTGTAAATACAGTTGGAAATTATTTTTTTTTAATTAACTACACTACACAATATACAATTACAATTTTTAACCTCGCCATTTTTTAAAATCAACATTATACTTCAAGAATTTATTAAAAAAAACTATGACTCAGTTTAAAAACAAAAATATAACACGTCTTGACTTAGTTCAAAAATTCTGTAAAAGTGGGAAGGAACATATTTTGTATAATATTATCCAATTAATCATTTATTAACCAGATGCAACTCGTATATGTCGTGAGAAAATTGTGGAAGCAACTCAGATATGTTGTGCAAAAATCAAGGACGAAATTCGGATATCACGATTTTTATTTTCGTATTCTGGGACGCAATTCGTATATGAAGCCATATTAAAATAATATTTTTTTAATTCGGTGGAATATTTATATGTACTTTGAGCATATGAGATTCAGAGTAAAAAAAGTGATTCCTATATAGCCTATAGTCTAGAAACTTATGAATTTGACAATTTTTTTGAAACTATAATAGAACTACACCGTATGAAGGCGTATGCAATATAGAAACATATTATTACTGTAGGTAAATATCATGATAATTTTTAAAACGGGGAGTTAGTTTTTACATTGTAATAGTTACACATTTGAATTAGAATTGTATTGCTCAAATTAATATAAATTCCTTTAAAAATATGTTTTTATTCATAATATTATGTTTTATTCTAATAAATATTTATAATTATCACTGCAAATGTATTACCGTTATCGAAGTACCATTAAAAGTTATGGTATTTTTTTTTAGCTGTGCAAACAAAAATATATCATTAAATTTTCAGTGACCTATTGATATTGAGTGCGAGTGTTAAAAGCGATCACTTACTACTCACACATTCACATAACTCAAATTTTTTTTCGTATGGCACCAATTCGGACGCCTATTTGAAAGAATTTCTAATTGTTCACCCCAAGATTTCTGCAATATGCCTGGATGGAGGTCTCGCCGCCTAAACAGTTGCTTATCCAGAAAGCGAGCCGTCCTTTGCCAGAATTTAAACTGCCGACGGTGAGCGTTAAAAAAACAGACGTCGGCCGTATTATGCGTATAGTGCAGATCGATAAAAGAAAAACGCCGGTCGTCTTGGTATTGTGTTATGAATACCTACCATATGTTACAAAATGTGTTTCACTAGATTTATTAATTTTTTTTATTTTTTAATACTATTACTAAACACCAATTAATATCAATAGTTTTTGCCGTCGATTCGTTGTAAAGCCTTCGTTAGCAATTACCACTAGGCACTGATAAATTAAATAGTCGATTTTCAATATTGTCATCCAATTTTTATATTACGTAAGTAAGTTTTTTTATCCAAAAATTGCAAAATCCAGTGGAGACAGTTAACACATTTTCAATGCGTTTTAGGGGCGTTATCGTTGCGCAACATTTGCGACAATTGTACTTGTATGCCTTGTAGCTTTAGTATGATTGGCATAACACAATATTGCCACACAAAGTGGTCACCACTTAACACGACAGCTACACATAATAAAAAGTGGTTAGGCCAAGAACAGGTACCGATAGAGCGCGCAGCAGTTATATAATAATAATATATATTAATATAATAATAATATATAATAATACATTAATAATCTCAACAGTGAGTTTAGGTCTCGTAGGACAAAGGTCGTATGCATTGACTAGTTGCTTCTCGATGTACCTTCGTTTATCAGTTTTCGCGTCTTCGGCGGCGGCGGCGGCGAGTGTCGACAGCGACACCTCACTGGGCATCACGATCACAGCATAAGTCCCTGTTACGAATGTTCTGATAACTGATGATGTTAGAATGTTAGAACGTTTTTATTTTATTCATTTTACTCGCATATGCTGTCCCTTACAAATGTAAAACAAGTGACAAATATTAATAGCCAATAGGTCTACTTTAACCATCTATTGCAGATTTTGGTCCAGTGGCATATATAGGGGAGGGGCCAGAAGGGGCGATTACCCCAAGCGGTATTTTTTGAGGGGTGGCATCAGTTCTCATAATGCATATCTCGTGAACAATTATATAAATTGGTTAATTTTTTTTATCAACATTATTAATACTATTATTTATTGTTACACCAGCTGGCAGCAAAGGGCTAATAAGATTTGCAAATAATGATGATGATAATCGATGAGTTTAAAGTACCTCTAAGACTCACAACAAAATAATGTGAGTAAACTGTAAATATTTATTGTTTTGTAGTTAGAGTGGATAGTAGGTAAACCTATATTGTATTTGTGAAAAAAAAAATCGTGTCTATGAATTTTGAATATTTACCAAATGCTGTTACATTTGTTACTAGGCACTTATTAAGAACTTTGGAAAAAATGTCTAGCTTTTACTGACATTTATAGAATAAAAACCTAAAAAAATTGGAAATTACAAAGTATGTCTGAAAGATTAAAAATATTTTTAATATGTTAAAATTAACATTTAATAAACATTTCAAGTACCCACGATTAATAGTTTTTGATTAACAACAAAATAAAAAATTGTATGAGAATAATTGGTTAATTTAAGGGTGAATATCCAATGTCTTACTTCAAGTGCTCGTAAAAAATTAATTAGACTTTTCGGTAAATTTTTCTTTTTATTAAATGTTAAGAACTTACTAGGTATCTTATATTAAATTGGAGCAGACGCTTTGGTATAAATAAGTTTTTTTATGAATTTCTAACTCGAAATAATTTAATTTGATGAAGTTTGTCAACATTTTAACTTTAGATGCTCATAAAAAATAAAATAAAATTAATAAAATAAAATAAAAATTTACGCTCAACTTGTTTTATTTAATTTACACTGACAACAACTTTTGAGGAAGGTTGTTTTACATTTTCAATTGTTTTGTCCGTGAATAATTTTATATCGGCAATAGTTTTAAAAAAATAATAAAACTTGAAATTTTTATATTTGTAAATAGCTCAAAATGAGCAACAATATTTCGAAAATGTTGCATTGGAATTGCTTGTATAAACATTTAGTGAATATTTCATCCATATATGGTTATTTTTTTAGTTACCTTACAAAAACAAATTATTTCTTTTTGAAAACTGGTTTTGCGTATAAAAATCTGTTTTTCATACTGTTTTAACACTATAGGGAATTTCTTACTTTTCACCCTCCAAAGTACCAACTAGATTTTTCTACGATAGATAGAGTTATAGCCTTTTACTGCCCTAAGAAGCGGTAATAGACACAAAAAAAAATATATAAAGCTAGTATGTTTAAAATTGTAAATAGTTTGTACATCTTAAAATATTCATAACTCGCTTTTAAATTAAAACATAATGAAAAGCCCATGAGATGCCCTAGAAAATAATTTTACCTTTAAATTTTATGAGAGGTCAATTATTCATTTTAATTTTCAAACCAACGAAGCTAAACGTAATCTACTGAGCGTAAAATGTAATATGTTATGCACTTGTAAGACGAAGACAGCACATGCAAGTATAACATCTTCTAGAAAGAAAACAAAATCGAAAAGTTGGAAGTGAATAGTTAGCTAACAAAACATATATTATAATTTAAAAGTTAATAGGACAATAATACATTAACTTAACTCAGTTTAAAAAAGTTTATCTAATTGTTTTATTAGTATGTGATTATGTGAATCATATAAAGAGTGCAGACGTCGTTCTTTCGAATTTAATAAATTATAATGAACAGTTTTATTGAATTTTCATCATAATGAACAGTGTATACTGTATATATCCATTTTACTTAGTATCAGTTTTTTTTTATTAAATGGCAATTTAAAGTCATATTATGTTATGAAATTATTTAAAAATTGAATTGACTTCTTTTAAAATTTAAATGTGAGATTATGATCCAGGCAATATCAAAGACTTTTTAATTTTTATTACACATTAATTTCAAAGCAAGTCACGAGTACATGTAATACTCATAACTGGCTTTAAAATTAAAATATAATAAAAAGTCTGTGATAGTGCATAAATAATAATCTTGGGCGCAAGTGTATCGTACTGCAGGTGGTAATTTTTTTTTATTCCTTTAAATGGGTGGTAAATATTTATCAATATTTTATGGTGTATTCATTGCTAAAAAAATGATCATATTATACTGTACAGGTTTTAACAAGGAAACATGAAAAATTAATTACATTTTGTTCTAATCAATACTTTTTATTCTTATTTTTTAATACAGAAAAAAAATTCAAAATCTTATAAAAATGTTTTTTTTTTAAACTTTAAGGTAGCCAATTTTTAAGTTTGGTTTTTTTGACAACTTTTTACTAGAAAAACATTTATCTATGTCAAGTGTTTTATTTTTTATGATATTTTAAAACGTCCTTATTTTTTGAAGTAACTCATTATTTTCAAAGTGATACCTATAAGTACATTTTTAAAAAAATTGATTTTTACAATAACCCGTTTAGAAATGCTAGTAAAATGTTTAAAACAAGCTTACAGGTTTTGAATTAAATGTTTTTACAACTGGATCAAGTTTATTTATAAAATATACTTCATAAGCGAAAAAATATTTTGAAAATGTACTTTGAATTTTTCAGAGAAAAATGTATACCAGATTTTTATTTTTTTATTTTCAGTATTAAAAAATTGTATGGATGAAATGGGCACCTTACTTCAAATAAGTACACTGTACAGTTTAAAGATAACTTGCCATTGTATGATTAAACAACATTTATCGATCTTTTTATGCAATATAATTTTTTTATTATGACAATATTTAATATTAAAAATATAATAATAACCTAATTATTCGATTAAAAAAATAGTCACTGTAGCGTATATTATTATAGCCGCACTGGAAATTTTTTCTTTAGTTTTTTTAAAAATAATAATAATTCCCTAATGAGTAATAAATAATAAATCATATTATAACATTAAAGTAAAAAAGTTTAATATATCTATTATGTATTGACTTTTGACTAGGTATGTATATGGTCATATGTGGACTTTGAAGATTGTATTCAACATAGTGTGTTAAATTTAAGTAAATATTAAAATAATTTTACTTTGATACATAATTGTTTCACAATTAATTCACACTTCACAGAATGATCATATAATACAGGCATATAGCAGGAAAAATTGGTGGAATTAGAAATGAAATCTTTTTCGAAAATATCAAAAAAAATTGTCAAACTTTGTCGCGAGTACGTTATTAATAGATACATTTTATGTCTTTACTTTGGCACATTAAAATAAAAAACCGTCTCTAAAAAGTGTCCCCGAAATGCGTTACCTTCAGCAAAATGTTTTTGCTTTGGATCACAGAATAAAAAAACGTTACGAAACCGCTACGAAAAAAATTTGCCATGAAACAAAAAATAAAACGAATCGTGGACTGAAAATGAAAAATTTATAAATAAAATATAAAATAATAATAAAATAAAAAAAAAATTGAATACCAATAGGAGTCGTGTCTTTATTTTTTATCAATTATTACTCTACAAATATTATCTAGTTATGTGCTATACCTACATATGATAGCAAGGACAGCAAAGACATAAAATGTGGTACTCACTGGTACTTCATTGCAGACTCGTATGCAATATGTTTTTATTTTTTTTTTTAATAACATTTTGGACACAGTTATATAAACTTATAAGTGTCTTGTTTTTTTAATTGTAAATACTTAATTTATCGCATTTTAAACTTTAAAGCATTATGAGAGTGGTTTATTTTTAAAATTAATTTTTAGTAAAGCATTCTTAACTAATGTATAATTATAATTTTGCTTATGTATAATGAGGTAGGACTTGGATGTTAAAGTAGTTAAATTTAGTAAAATGTACTACCATTCGCACTAAAAAATAACAACGTTTCATTTTCAATATTCTAAATTCCTAGTTTTATCAACATTTTAAATTAAAATATCTACAAAAAAAAAATGTGCGTATATTATATTGTTTTGATTATTTGGTTATACATTTATTAACTGACTGCTTTGAGAATTTTTGTATTACAATTTCAATCATTAAATATAAAAATTGAAGGTTTTATAAATTTTCAACTATGAAATAATTTTCAACTTTCATGAATTTGTCTAATTTTGTAAAAATTTGATCTTTAAAAGTTTATAAAAAAAAATCTTGACTATGTATTTTTTATATTTTTAAACTGATATTGTAACAATGAGTTATAACTTATAGGAGAATAATTGTATTATATTTTCAAATCTATAGTACCTATAAATAATAATATAGTAATGAACTTTTAACTAGAAAATAATTTGTGAAATTCGAACTTTAAACGTTCACAAAAAATATTGCATTTTGTATTTTCAATATTTTTTAATAGCTGCATGAACCATTTATCACGAACTTTCTATCAAATTTTTCAGATAAAGTTTTTTGAAACAGAGAAAAATATTTTATCGACACTTGTTTTATATCAAATGTCAAATGTCTATATTATATAACTCGATAAGTGTCAAATTATTTTGAAAATGTCCATAGAAAACGTAAATAGGTATAAACATGAAAATTTCAAGGATCTAAAGCGGCTATTCTGTTTAGGTTAAGTACAAAAAACTAATTAATTTTTCTTTAACTGATTTTGTGTCAGAACTCTATTTTTCCTTAACTTTGTTTCTAATTAACCCGATAATTATAAAAATACTGGTAATTTTCTTTTTTGACTTAGTACCAACTAGATCAAATAATTTTCTAAAAGAAACCACCCCCAATGTGAAAAACTTTTATTCTATTATAAATCGTGTACTACCAAAACACACATCATTGTAAAATCAATACATTTATTACTCCGATCAGAATCTAAAATTATAAATAATAGGTATATAAAAATATTTTTAATGTAAATTTACCTGTACCTATCAGATGACAGAAGTAGATAGAATCAAAAGAGATTCACCACATGTTTTATGTAACAAATTATATTATAACTGTAAATATTCCATATTATGATTAATTATGTATTATTTCATTACCTAGTTGTTTCACGTAGCATCTATAGTCTATACCAGCGTTTCTTAAACTGTGTTCCGTGGAACCCCAGGGTTTCGCGGAGGTCACTTCAGGGTTCCCCAAAATTATAACTTGTGGTTTTTTATTCAAAATTTTAAATTTTGACACATAATTATAACTTTTATTGCAAACATTCCTTACATAAAATGACGCATTGAAAGTATTGAAACAATGTAGTGGTTCT
The DNA here is from genome assembly GCF_001856785.1 of Myzus persicae. Taxonomy (NCBI): domain Eukaryota; kingdom Metazoa; phylum Arthropoda; class Insecta; order Hemiptera; family Aphididae; genus Myzus; species Myzus persicae. The sequence continues at coordinate 691,461 of NW_019103922.1, forward strand.
AATTGTCGAGCTGTAATAATTTATTGTTAAGAGCTCAATAAAAAAAAGCTAAAAAAAGTTGGGGGTCCACAGTGAAAGTGCACATAAAAAAGGGTTCCACGGATAAAAAAGTTTAAGAAACGCTGGTCTATACTATAATATTTATATGTTTGGCATTTATTATTACTTTGAAATAAAATTATCCAATGAATAAAAAATTTCAAAATATGCGTAAATAGTAAAATAAAGGTTTCAAAATTGAATTGAATATTACCAGTAAGACCTTTTGGCTAACTAAACTGCGTTTTACCTAATCTAGAATAATATTATATTTTTCTATAAATTCACAGCCCTAATATTGCAAATAAATGTTATGCATTTATATAATAATATATCTATTGAAAGACAGAACGTGATCCGGGAGCTACAGAAGGATCGAACCAGCTGGACGTCGTCGGTGGTCCGTGGTGTACCCAGAATCCAGATAAGCACTCGGCGCGCACGGATCGGCCGGGCCTTGGCCTTTGACAGGTTGGACTCACCCGTAGTTAAGTTTAATATTATCACAAATGTAACCACAGTATTACACATAAAATATTACATTATAATATTATACTGTGGTTTAACAGCTGCGTAGAGACTGGCGTATCGGTTAGAACCATGATAAAATAACGTCATCATTTTACTACATTATAATATTATTAAAATAATGTAAGATGTTTATCGTAGTGCACTGGTACAGCCCGTACAGGTCAGTCGTTCGTCTATAGGAGGTTGGGTTGGGTGTTGAAACCCCGATTTCCTGTTGCCGGTAGCATAACTCGCAACTACACGGCTACCATAATATTTACCGACAATCGCCAATCCCGTTCTACCCGTTTGTGTAATTTTGAACATACCGGTTCGTTAAATTTATTTAATTTCTAGTCGATTTCACGTCTTGTCCTTATCACCTGCCGTTCACAGTACGCGAGTTTCTATTCCAGGCGTCGCCGTTGCAGTATGTTTTTTCCGCCAAAAACATAAAATACACACTAGTGCCTCCCGTCCCTCACTTCACAGTCAACCCCGCCCACGACACGTCACAACAAATTGTCACGGGCTGCCGCGTAAAATCGTACTCGTTGTCCATATCTCATATTATCTTATTCTGATATAATTTATAAATCATTTCTCGCGTTCTCGTCCATTATTGAACCTGCTTGCTCGTGGTTGGATAAATCATGACCATCTCCGTCGACGAAGTCCGCAACGAGTTGAATCGCATCGTCGAATCGAGTTCGTCTGATATTCGACGAGTTGCCAAGTGAGATAATATTTTTTATTACGTAGGTATCGGGAAAAATTATTGCTCATTGAAATCGTCTCCTCTGCGGATATACCCCGACCAATGTCGATAATAATAATAATCATTATAACATTTTTGATTGACCGTTTCAGGTGTAGAATTCTGTTGAACAACTTAATGTCAACATTTTTGACAAATTTGGTGGAAATATTGAAAGAAGTCATCAAATTCCGTAAGTTATTTGTATATTATAATCTCTTCATATTAGTAGGTATGTATTAACAGATATCTAACCTAACGTCCAAGCCTATCCAATCAATGTATTTACTTTTTACTTTAGCAACACCACTATTTAATTAATTAATGCATTCAATTGCAGTTGCTCAGGATAACGTCAACTTGTTTGTATCCAGACAAATGTTTTCTGATTTCTGTATGCGAATCTTACCTTGGATTCCAGATTCACAGTCGAAACTATTGGCTCATTGCATGCAGGAAGAAGTAAAGATAACACTGCTGTCTGCTATACTGCAGATACATTTATGTTACAAACAAAATTATTTATCATTTGGTTTTATTTTAGATGCAACCGAGGGAGGTACATTTTGAATATCATTTGTCCATTGTTTGTCATCATTTATCACGTATTTATGAGAAAGAGGGAAATTGGAAGGAAGCAGCTAGTTGGCTGGTCAGTATCCCAGCAGAATCTTATTACAGGTGAGGAAAAAATTTGTTCTTATTGATTTATCATAGTACTAAATAACTATATAATAACAGTTATTTTATTGTTATACTACAAGTTTAAAATGTTTTTAAAGATTTTCTGTTGATTATGAATTGGAACTATTCATAAAAATTGCATGTCTTTACATGGAAGACGATCCATTGCTAGCAGAGCCTTACGTCAAAAAAGCTTCAGTATTGCAAGTATGGTTTATACTCAATTAAAGTACAATTAATGTTTAACACCCATTTTCGGTCTACATTTCTATAATAGAATGGTACAACTGTAGGCTAAACTAATTCATTTTTTTTTATAAAAATGATATTTTGTCTGATTCATACTTAAGTTATGGAACTACGTTTTAAGGATAATAGTTAAAACTATATATTAAGATCATGATAATGGAAATATAATATAGCATAATGAATTTAATTTAATTATTATCTCATGATAATTTGTATTGTGCGTAAGACATGGACGCTTTGAATGCTTTAAGAGCGGCTGTGTTGTGTGCCTTAGTGCATTGAAAATGAAAAGCTCAGTCTACAACTGTGACGTAACAGAAAATAGATGTTACGTCAGGAGTTGATGCTTATGGCCATTTATTCCATCATGGTAATGTAGTTTTAGCATGAGTGCTATTTTTCAAAACGAATGCTCAAATTTGAAATGATAAAATATAATGTAATAACCGTAAACCATTTCACAACTAGTTTCAAACTTTCATCTTAAAATAATTTTTATTTGTTATATATTATTTTTTACTCCAATCAAGTACATGGTTGGACTTCATAAGAAAAATGTGTAAATTAAACCAAAACTAATAAACAGTGTAGGGATGCTGCCGCTACGCTCAGTTCATCAATTTTCAAATTCATCTAGAGGCCTACCTGTGAGCGCTGATGTGTAAACAAACGGTTCAAAGCATACACAATAACTGAACATAAATAAGCGTCTATATCAAACATACTCGTAATATTATTGTTATATCAATAGACTGAGTGCTATACTAGTTCAATTATAAGTTATGTAGAAAAAGCTATATTAGTGAAATGCAAATACATATGTCATAAATAATAAATAATTTTAAATATTATTTTTCAGTGTTTAACATCAAATAAAGATCTTGAATTAAGTTTTAGAGCTTGTAATGCACGAATGTTGGATTTCCGTTTGAAATTTATTGAGGCTGCACATGAGTATCGTGAATTGTCTATCAGTTCATTGTCACAAGTAGAAAGTATGACGGCATTGAAAAATACAATTGTCTGTACTATATTATCATTTCCTGGTAAGATATAAAAGATATTGTTGATTGAATCTGGTTCGAGTCATAATATGTTAATCCATATAATATCATATATCATAGTATAAAATGTGTTAATTAGTAATACCTAAAACTAACTGTGTTATTGGTTGCCAACATTCCTTAGAAAGATAGTCTAACTGGTTTTCCCATAGGTTAGTGCTAACATTTTATTTTTTTATAAAAAGTATGATTATTTGAGTATGTTCTTATCAGGTCTCATTGATTCATGTAGGTGTTTATGATGAATAACTGTTGACTTGTATCTTGAGTAGTTTTGCATTTTGTAAACATATTATATAGGTATTTAGTTTATTGAACATTGCAAGTTGGACATATCTTATCTAAAAAGTATAATTTTTTTTCAATAAGGTTAGGTTCACCCTTTGCCGAAATATATGTGGCCTATTTTGCATAATTTATGCTCTCTGTTGTATGCCGGTTTGACCCAATTTTCGTAGTATTAAAAACCTCTCTTAATTTGTCTCATTAGATGTTATCAATTTAATTCAAAATTTACTCCCTATAAATTAATTTTTTTTATTTAATTTTATAATACATTTATAGATTTCATTAGAGTTATCTAACAATCTTATCTTTAACAAACTGATCTGTTCTTTTACAGTCTTCTGGTATCCATGAACAAATACATCCAAATACACGTAACAATAATTATTGAATGTTGAAAGTGAAAGAGTGCATTGATAGTTTTAAGTTGGTAGTGATTTAAATATTCACAGTTAAAATATACAATTAGTTAGATACTTACAATAAAAGTTGACAAAATTGTAATGAAGTTGTTTTAAATTCAATTCACATTAAGATGTTAACAACTGCTCTTTAGCACAAGCTCTTGTCTTTAAACATTAATATTTTAATAATTGTATTATAACATTCTGTATTATAATAGCCTGTATTATAACATATGTCCCTAAACCAGTTAATGTCCTCCTAATTTTTTATCTATGATCTTTGTGGTAGGTGTTGATCGAACTCTTTTGTTGAATTCATTGAGCTGTGATCAAAGATGTGAAGTCTTTATAAAATCATCAATTCTTGAAAACCTGCGTGACGTTCGTATTATTAAACCTCAAGAAATTGATGAAATAGAAACATTGTTATTGCCACATCAGAAGGTTAAAATAAATTATGGTAATTTTTTACAATACCACATTAAATGCATTTTTATAATATTTAAACATTAATTGGTAGACACATCCATATTGGTTGAAGCTATAGCAGAACATAATATTCAAGCAATCAAGAAACTTTATAAGAATATAAAAATTGAGTCACTTGGCTGCCTATTAGAATTGGAACCATATAAAGCCGAATTAATTGCAAGAAGAATGATATCCGAAGGACGCATAGAAGGATCAATTAATCAGAGAGATGGTTTTATATCATTTGAACGTAAGTCTCATTTTGGTGCTATTTTATTTTCTATAATTTGTTATAATGATATTTTTGTACACAGTCCAAAACACAGATGAATTGTTAGAATCTTGGCGTGACCGAATTGAATCCCTGAACATTCAGTTTAATCGTCTAAATGAACTCGTATTGTCAAATAGTCCATTACAGACAGTCAAGAATGATCATAGAGATGTTTAAATTTCATTGTTGGCGTACAGTGAAGAGGTTTGCAAACAGTCAGTTATTATCAAATAAATATAAATGTACAAATTTGCTAACCACTTTCTATAACAAAATTCTATAATACTAATATTACAGGATGCTCGATGATCAGGATGATGTTGATAGCTTATAGCAATGTATAATTTTTTCATACTTTGGCCAACTTCTACATCTCATAATATAATTTTAAATATAGGTTATTCTCTGCTCAACTAATTATAATGTTAGGTTAATAAGTAATTTCAATTTTTTTTGTTACATCTTGTTTTTATGTAATTTGTAATTTATCATAATATTATTGATTCTTGTATCGTTTATATTATTCCAAAAGTTGCTTGATGCTTATTCTGATATAATTTTAAAAAATTAAAATAATTGATAATATCAAGATATATCAGTATAATATAACCAGTATATAACTTGTATGTACCATATTTATGAATCAAGTTAATTCTGGTTTTACATAATGGTATGTATTATGAATTAGGGCTCCAAACTTAATAATTATGTCGAAATGACAAAAAACGACGGACTTTTAAAAAAAAAAAATTTAAAAAACATGTAAACATGGTTTTTATTCAAAATGGTTCAATATTGGATATTTAAACAAAGAATAACGATTTTTGTTATTTTGTTGTAATAAAAATAAATTATCCCTAGTTATTAACTAAAACTTTTTTCATATTTTATTATTTTTTAAACACACATTGACATTTTCAAATGTTATAACAGCGATATTAATAAATCATAATATAATGTACTTTGTAATACAGGCTGATGGCCGTCTTCTGTCAGAATCGTTGATTTATCATTGAATTAAAATTAACACATTGGTACCCACATTAAAGTGACATTCCTAAACGTCTTGGCACCTACCTATCCCTTTTTTAATAACTGACTTATTATAAAATGTAAAGGCAATGATTATATTCTGTATGGCATCTCTGCAATGGCGGACACTTGGTTGAATTTTTAGGGGTCTATAATAATCCAATAATCTTTTTGAATAGTTTTAATTTTGGGTGCTATTGAAATTTCTAGAGAGACTAAGCCCCCCGTATCTGACTATGCATCTCTGGAGGTTTTCTTAATATTTTAATTTTGAAACAATAGTAATCAGCACTAAACAAAAATTAAATTGAAATCATAATTTACTACCAACTTTATTATTATTAAGCATATATGTATGGTATTTGTATTTTTATATTTTTTATATTCATAAAAATGTTTCATATTATAATATTATATAGTTTTATTTTAATTTGTATTATTATTTTTTTTTTTTTAGGAGTTTTTCTCTTATTGAGTACTTAATTTTATAAATACATGCTGTAATTGGACACAATGCCCTTAATTTTTTTAATAAATAATTTAATTGCAATGGTAATAAAAGTAGTTTTATTTATACAATGAAAACAGTTTACAAAAAAAATTACAATTGTGTTTTGTTAAAGAACTGTCATGTTTTTCAATGCGTTATTTGAATTATTATTGAAATTATTTGTGTAAAGTGTAGTAGGTACACTGTTTATTTATGTATAATTATTATGTTTTTTCTTTTTTTGTAATAAAATATTATTTTAAAACATTGTTATATCTAGCATATGTTTGTTGAATCAATGGATTCATTATGGTGACGGATAGGTATTCCTTTTTTAGTGGTTGACAACAGAAAAATAAATTGTCTATCCTTATGAAATTTGTAGTTTTTTGGTTGATACAGTCCACTATCTGCTATAATAAAACTAAAAGCATGTTCACTGGATCACAGTCATCTCTTGAATTCAATTCAGACTATGAAAATTTAATAGATATAATAATATATTATGTTATATTTTTTATTGAAACATTGAAATTCTGAAGTATCTGGTTTTTAAAATGAAGCAACTTATTTATTTATTATGTCCATTTATTAACAAAACATATTACCTTGAAACCTCTACATAACTGTCTCCACAAAATCAAATGTCAGTAAAAATGTTTTGTTATTCAGAGTTCCAGAATATATGAAAAAATTGGAGAATATTAAAATAAAACATTTTCGAAAAAACAAGTAGATTTTTTTAAATAAAATTTTTTACCAAAGTACAAATAAAATAATTTAACTACTATTATATTTTTAATTTTACCCTTTTGTCCCTATTGTGACTTCTCCTTTACAAATTTTCGAATGAACCAGTTTAAAATTATCTGTAATTTAAACCCATGGTCTATACGGACATAATAATGTTACATCAAATTCAATGTGTGTAAATATTGCCAAAATATCATACATTAAATGCATCAGCTGTGTTATCACTTATCAGGCTCATCATGTAAACAGCATTTTGAATTTGTTTAAAGTGTTTGAAATGTGTTTCGATTTTAATGTTGCTTCTTAAATTTAAAAATTGTTCTTTTAATTAAGAATGAAAAAATCAGGTACATTTAAAAAATTTAATTTATTTATTACTGAATTGAATTAATACTCCATTTAAACCAAGTAAAATTTAAATTAATCCAAGACTGGAAAAGTGTCACAAAATAAATCAGGTACATTTTATAGTTTTTATCTTTTGAATTGTAACATTCATTGCTCAAAGTAAAACAAAATACTTAGGTAGTAGACACCTACAACTACCTACTAGGTTTTCAATACTGTGGACTACAATGTCGAGAGCTGAGAAGAACAGACAGATGATCTGGTGATTTTTATTGGTGGCTGCTGGACTATAATACGATAATATTATAGGAGTCACCCGTTAGCTGGTCACAAGAGGTCTAATATACAATTATAGAACTTTAAAATACGATCAGACGAATAACACATTAAAAAATATTCCGCATAGGCTGTACTTAAACCACAGAAATCTGTCCACTAAATCCACTAAATCCAGAGATTTATTTTCAACGAAATAATTTTTTTTAACTAGGTACCTATTTAAAAATTTCTACGAAGTTCAGACTTTTCATATTTCGATCTGACATAATTTCATTTATTTTAATTACACACTCCATTTGGAATAACAAATGCGGCTATATAGTTCTGACTATTAACTATAATGACTAAAAAGTATAATAATTAATAATAGTATATACTAGGTAGGTAATAAGCAGGGCTCGTAAGTTCATGCACTAAAAAATGTATAAATAAGCATGCATTCATGCCCTCAAAATTAGCAAAATATGCATTAAAATATGCACTAAAAAGTTTGAAAATTTGCATTTATAAGCCCTAACATTTTTAAATTATGCACTAAAAATATGCATTATGTAAAACAACCATGGGCAAATTTTAAAATAATAAGAATATATCCATTAATTTAAAAGTGTTTTATTAATTTTAATTTGTATACATTTATTAACCAAAATTAGTGAAATAAAAAAAAAATGAATACTTGTGAAGTTCATAATATGGATAGCTAGGATACTATAGGTAGTCACAGGATAATAAAAATAATTAAAAATACTCTCATTTTGTAAACGGAAAAGTAAATAAAAAACAAGAAACTTTTCAAATATTTGTCTAAAAAATTTTTTTATGAAATAATATGCGCTATCAACTCTAAAAAATCGACTATATGCCAAATATGCCCTAACACCCAAAACATGCAAAAACATGCACTATTAAACTTTATATTATTATTACTACTGTTATGAAACGGATTTGTATCTCAGTTAGCATGTTTTTCGGTGTAGCAGAAAAAACATGCGGATGCATGAACTTACGAGCCCTGGTAATAAGTAATAACTATTAACTACCTCTACCTGTTACTAATAATATATATAACTAGCTAATCCCGTGTCTATGTAAAGAGATTATTGCGACTGTGAATAAAATCGAACGGAATAAAAACAATACGAAAATTATCACTTTACAAAATTTAAACTTTACTTTATATAGTGAAACATAATATATTAATACCTAATATTCAATATACTACATATTTGTCCATGTTGTTTTTGGTGTTGGCCGGGGGCTCCATTTTAACGATTAATTATGTAATATGGAAAATTTTATAGGCTAAAGTTTTAGCTTTTTCAATTCAAAAAAACATTCGGGAACTCAAAAAATAAATCATCAAAAAAATGTTTAAAAAACGGTTTTTCCAAAATTTTTTCGTAAAAACCTCTTCCTGGCAATGACGAACAATTGAAAAAAATTGAGCTAAATCGGCCCAGCCGTTCTTAATTGATGAATTGTTATACATTTTAGGCTCCATTTATATATATATATATAGATATATGATAAATGATAATAGAAAGTGTTATCTTCCGATCGTCGTCGATGACTTACTGCGACGGCATGAACGAAAATAGTAAATATTACCAGAAACATAAATATAATAATATTAAAATTAATTAAAATAATTTTTACACCATAAAAATATCTAGATCAATTACAGTAGATGAGTAAAGTTCTCATCTCAGATAGATAAATAGATAATTTTAAGATTTTTATGTAAAATATCAACACTGAAAGTAATAGATGTATCCTGTTTAATAAATAATGAAAAATACAATGAATTTTAAGTGCAGCTTCTGTTAAACATTATTCAACTAGTAAACGCATACCTATGTATTTATAAATAAACAATATAGAGTTTATAAATTACCTCAATAATAATTATTCATTTTATAGCGGATGAGTAAATAGTATTTTCACTTATATTTACTATTTATTATTGAAACGCTATCAGCAAACTGCAAGCCCTTGAAGACATTTTCAACATGAACAAATTGATACAAATAATTATTCAACATCCTCTTCTTTTTTTTTCCAAACTTCGTACCACCACGGTAAAACTGTAAAAGCACCTAATAGTTAATACCTAAATAATATTAATATTAAAGTGACGAATACAATCATATTTAACAAATTAGATACTTACATAATTTGTCTGCATACTTTTTAACAAACTGAACATGATTCTAAAGACAATACACTAGGTAAATGTTTAATTATTGGTCCATCTTTCCAATTTACAGCACACTCTTCAAAAACTAACATAATGTTGTATTCTACTATAAAAGACAGGGATGAGAAAGATAGGTACTAAAAAACCACTATCGCGTTACTAGATACTAAATACTTGAATTTGGAGTATCGAGATACTTTAAATACTCGATACTTACATTTTAAGTACATTAAGGAACTCAATACTCTATAGGTACCCGATATTTGAAATAAAATTAGTCACAGGTTTTTTTTAAAATTTTATTTATACTCAATTAAGTATATCTATATATATAACCAGCAATATGGGTAATTCAGGTATTTTATAAAATACCTAGGCGTTATGTAAAATACCAATTTTTTAGGAAAAGTAAAAAACAATTTATCATAATATGTTATAATATTATACTAAAATTCTTATATAGTCATTATATATTATTATTCATGTTATAAAATTTAATTTTTATCTATTATTATACTTTTATACATATCAATAATATTTTTAATAATATATATTGCTGTATTATTAATATTATATAATTATAAGTACTATTACCTATTTATACATTTTACTTAAACTACTAGCTACTTATTACAACATTTTGTGGAAAAATGGCATTTTAAGTGCCCAAAACACTATTTTTAAGGCAAATGCACATTTTATTTTGACACTTTTATTACAAACACATTTAAAAAATCTTTGGTCAGTTCCTGTCGACTCCTCCCTTTGCGACTGTTCGTAACGCCACTTCTGTGTCTGTTGGAACCTCGTAAATTTGTAGAAGCTTTATCTTACATAGGTACTGACTTCTGGTGATTAAAGGTCCCCACACACTGCAGCGGCAGCGGTGGCGGTGGCGGTAAAATGAGTTCGGACACAATTTACCGCCACCGCGGCGGCACCGCCAAGACAAAAGAATTTTACCGCTACCGCTGCAGTGTGTGGGGACCTTAACTGCTTCAAAACTTCAGAATTTTAATCTTAATTGCATAAAATCGTACACACACGGACACGGTACGTGCATTTACGATCAACTATAATATGTAAAGTCGTTGATGATGGACGATACCGTCGATACCCAATTTTGTTTATTTTTATCATATTTCCTACTCCCCGTTGGGCACTATACATAATACCTAGGCAAAGATCGTATTATGTATATTTCCGAGTGATTTTTAGCATCTTATATAATGCCTAAGTAATTGGCAAAATACCGGATTATCATCCATATTGCCGGTAACACACACATGTATATTATATATCAATTAGTTAATACAGACCACATATTTAATAACTTAATAATACTATTAATACTACTAATATTATTAAATGTGTAGTGTATCAGTGTGTGTAATGATTTCTGTGTAGCCTGCAGTGTTGTGTAAAAAATACTTGTCGTATACGTATCTATAGTATATTAGTAGGGCAGGGACTTGTAGACTGTAGTTCTAAAAAAATCAACAAATAAGCACTAAAATGTACAAAATATGCATTAAACAATTCATTTTAATTAGTTTAGAGTATCGACTAATCTTTTGGTGTTCATTGCATACTTTATCGGTGCCACGGGAAACGTAGACCATACAGTATACTGTATACAATATGTACGATACACTAATGCTACACTATGTACTATGACACTATGTCGTACAGATTACGGATATCTAATATAGCCCATGTAGGTACTCACAGCAAGGACTTAAAAGCCCGTTCAAAATGCATGTGTGGTGTGTCACAGTCGACAGTACACAGATACAACTAACTATGGGTAATGGGTTCAAAAATAATTTCCTAAAAGTTGTATACTACAGCTTTCGAAAAATCACCTATAACTACATATTTGTGTTTGTATAAGCAAAATAAAATTCATTACGATATTATTAAAAATCAGAATTATTGATAATTTTGAGTTAATTAATTCTGCCATTAAATTATGGTGTACCTATATAAATTTAAATTTACTGCGCCTTTTACACATATTATCTATGCAAAAAACATAGTCGAACAGTCGTGGTTGGTATGTACTACTACAGTACTACTATATATAGGCGTGCGAGTGAAAACAATCGTAAGCAAATAATTTTTCAAATCATCGCATTAACGTAACTTATGTGACTAGAATCTTTGGATTAAATTATTTTATGAAATACTCAATACATTGACTGAAAATGAATCGAGATACAAGATACTAGATACTTTATATAATTATATCGAGATATATAAGATACAAGATGCAATTATTTCTAAGATAATGCCCGACCCCGACGATAGATACTACAACATTTGCACAATTATTGCACGATATTAACAGTTAACTACACACGCATTTTTATATTTGAATGGTTATAACACCGTACCAAATGCTGTGTATACGCAGTTATTGCACTGAACAATAATCAGTGTGTGCGTGGCTATGTGTTTCATCATTTAATTGTAATAGAACAGTAAGTCACACGGTGTGCGTGAACCAACACAAGCATCTCTATAGGGCACCGTGCAAGGCATGTAAAAATTCGATATTAATTTTGACTAAAAACACGATGCGATGAACTGAGATTAAATCGACATTCGCACACTGCCAATGCGTAGCGCTCACATTACATTTACACATTCATTGCACTGAAATTGCTACTCGGGATATATAGTATATATTATCATATATGGCTATATATAATAATATTATTTATATATTTATGTTGTAATGTTATATGTTATGAAATACTTACCACGTAAGTATGTCATTATATAGGTGACCAACGCAAATGATCTTGTGGCCTAGTGGCCTTGTGGGCCACTTCAGAAATCTATGCTAATATTATATAAAGAAGGATGATTTGATTGTTTGTAGGCTCCGAAACTACTGAACCGATTTAAATGAAATTTAGTGCATAGATAGTTTAGACACTAAAAAAGGACATAGGCTACTTTTTAATACTAAAAAAAAGCTATAAGGGGTTGAAATAGGGTATGGTATTAATATATATATACGTATAATATATATTTATAATAACAATACACACCGAGCTGTACAGCAACACTATGGTTATCGAATATTAGTATTAATACAACTTTTAAACGATAAAATACATACAATTGACATAAAAAAAACAGAGCATTGCATTAATATTATGAGTTTTGGTAAGTTATGATGGGATATTTTTGTTTTTAAAAATGCCAGCAATTAGACACACGAACTGAAGTCATGGAACTCGCAATGCTACAAATCAAAGATATACAATATCAAGTAAAAAACATAATTTGAAAAAGTCAGGTTGTGGGTTACTGGAAACCCGCGGGCTGATGTGCTATAAAATATGTGTATAAGCGTGTCCAAGTATTATGAGTTATGACCAATAATAGGTACTGCAATACAAATGATTTATCCGTTTAGGTCAATATGTTTTTTTGTTCTTAACCTTTTTTTGTAATGTTTTAAACATTTTATACAAAAAATATAAATATATGGAAACATGTTTGTGGGTGGGTATGAGTGCTCTCAGACATTTTTTTATCCCACACAATTTTAAGAATTAAATTGAAATTCTAACGGTATGTAGGTATCGAGATCTACAGATAAAATTTATATTTCATGGAAATAATTACGAAACAACTTTATTGTTTAAACGTCGATTAAAACTTTTAAACGCGTATTCATAAAATAATTTAAATATAACTACTTGTTTAAAACGTTTTAAACACATGTTTAAACTCATTCCGACCCTGCTTATAATATCGTTATATTATAGGGTCTTCTTAAGTATCGTACAAATGTGGAATGACGCGTCATTATAGGGTGGCATTATATTATAATTGTATCAGTCGCGTAAAATCCATTAATATGATACCGAACATATGAAGCAGTTTGTTATTTTGATAAAGACACATTCGAAAACGTAATTTGTATCACTGTACGACGTACAAAACACACGCACACATGCACGCTTAATATTGATGGTTATACACATAACTTTATCGTGTATAATAATATACTTACATTTAATGATTAATATTTATCTTGACCCTACCCTTTTTTTATAAACACATTACACGGGAGTCTTTATAATATTATCCGTACCAAACTGCAGTTAGTTTACTATTACGCCATATTATTGTGGCCAATATATCATATAATATATGATATATATATATATATTATAACGCAGTCGTGAACCCAAGTAATAATAGAGTTTACCTCCTCTACATTTATCCATTTATCCCGAATCCGGAAAGTATACGAGCTCTGCTATATGCGAGTGCCAAAACAACAATAATGATAGTTGTGCATTATTATACTTATATATAATTTTTTTCTTATACCTACTGGCCGCCAGTAGCATGTGCAGGAGTTTTCGATGGTGGGGGGGGGGGATTGAAAATTAATATAATTACTCATGAGTTATGGTTTGTCACAACTCACGAACATTATGTTTAAAAAATAAAGTAGTTGCTCCCTTAGTTCTTACTGATGCCTATGAAAAATAAAATACCTATATTTAATAATATGATAATACAAACTAATAAAACAGTTAAATAATTATTTGAAAATTACAGATGGATTTATGATGCCTTAATATCTGTGATATTGCACTTAATCGCACTATAATTATTAAAGTAATAGTCACTTTTCAATGTCACACGTACACCTAATACGCTGTTTTAACAATGTTCTATGCATTCTTAAAGTTCAGCATAATGCACTTAAGGCCCTTTTAGTTAATTTTTCATAATATACAGTAAAACCTCATCTAGCGGCCACATCTAAAAATTGGACACCTCCAAATAGTGGACTATTTTTTGGGGAAAATCTACCTAAAAACTTTCTATAAGCTAAACCTTAAATAGTGGACGAAATTTCAGTGACCTAATCACTTTATTCCAATTAATTAGTATGAATATAATATTTATGAATTCATAACAAAACAACCATTATGGTTAAACCATACGTATTCATAGAGAAAAGTATATCATTATTTCATAAAAAATAAATAGTTTACTTGCCAAACAATTATTTTTTACATTAATTTATTTAGAGAACGATCTCGAAAATAAGTATGTATTCCAATTGAGACGGTCATTGAAAATGAAGCCGTTGCAAATAAATATACAAATCATCAAATAGTTAATTATATTGTTTTTATTAATTTTAAGGTATTTTTCTAAAATTGACAAATCTAAATAATATTAGGTACCTATTTAGATGTATTCTGTTATGTTACTTTTTATAGTGATGAATGACGACCAAAGGATTTTTTTGATAAGTAAAAATTCTAAAATAAAAATTAATTTCCTATATGTCATAACATATACTCGAGTGGGAATAATTTCAATCGCACATCGGAACTATTAAACAAACTGGCTATGTAAGTTAACTAAATTATTTTAAGTATTCAAAAATAGGATATTAAAGTAGGTATCTGTGCTCAATAAACAATTTCAAAAATCACACTTTGAATAGGTAGACAAATTATAATAGAAAAAATAGAGAAAGCAGGTAACACTTCCTCTGTAAGTATACATGTGAGTACCTACTAAGATACTAAGTTTTACTAAACATTTATACTTTACTATTAATTTCATAATATTGACATACAGGTGTCGCTATAACGAAGGTATCGATGGGTACTTCTGCTACCACTAAAAAATACTTAATTAGAAAAGAAGCCAACTAAATGGAATAGAGATAAGTGTGAAAAAAATTACAAGCAATAAGATCAGTATTAGGTAACCACTAACCAGTAACAGTTTAAATTTTATTCTTAATAAGTATTATAATAATTAGTAAAACATAGTTAACATGTGTACTTGTATTAACGTGTAACTCTATAGAAAATATACAGATTTCAATATTTTATTTAAATTCTAAATAAAATAAAAAGAGTTTAAATATTGACAATATTGTAATGGTATCTATACTAAATGAGCATTATTTGAACATCAAGCATTAAGATGTATTATTATCTATAGTATTCCATAAAATTACGTATTTGAGCTAGGGAAGCGAATAACCGAATGCAAATTGTTTCTAGCAAATTATTATTTTTATTGTTTGTTCTCAGAAATGTTATAATAATTAGGAATGTATTTAAAAAAAATACGTACCAAATATTAATATGTCATTATGTAACTATTGCGCTCTACATGATTGAAAAATTAAGTAGATTTATATTGTATTTTAGTAAATAATATCTGTTGGAAAATTTGGAACATGTTTCAGCTTTATGTAGGTATACATAAGATTTCGTAGATATCATGATTTAATTGAAGCATTTATCTTATACCTAATATTTATAGTTTATACTATTATAATGGCGTGCAAAACCCAGTAATACATTTAATTTCTTCATGAGCTCAAAAGGAACTCTGATGTTACGATGAAAATAAGAAATGTTGGGCAATAGCTAATAAAGTTGTAGTCATTCTGTCACGAGGAAAAGAACCTTGTATCTCAAAATAAAATGGTAAAAATTGTACCTCAAAAAAAATATATTAATATAGAAGGTTTATTTTTTTTAATAATTTTAATAATTTTATATTTTTATAGGTATTCAAGTTTTTTTAATTAAAAAAATAATTATAAAATAGTAATGTACTGATGTCGATCATTTTAATCTAAAGTGGTTCTTAACCAGTGTTCAGCGGAACATAGATGTTAGAGAAAATGTTCCACCCTAAATTTGGAAATGTTTCCGAGAGTTTTCTTATCGCTGCATTAATTATTTTGGTCACGGCCATTCCTTTTGATAGTTCATTAATACTAAAATATTTAGTCCTATATTCACACCCTAAAAGCATATTATTTACACGACTTCAGGCTGCTTGATGAAGAAATATTTTTATCGGTAAAAACTAATTTAGAGTAGCAACCAATTCTTCCGAGTGATTTTACCAATTTTTTTGTTTTTGTAAATAGGATTGTTATACTTAAAAATAAAAATCTGGAGTAAATTGAATCGTGTTTAAATACAATATAGTACAATATAAATGTCATCAAATGCGAAAATAGTAAAATAAAAGTTCCTAAATAAAATTCACTATAGGACCTAATTTAAACGTCTGATCAACGGAGCAGGGTAGTACCATCTGGACTTTGTCGGTGGTCGTTGTGCCCTGCAGAATTCAGATAAACACACTATTCACTATTCAGATAAGCACGTAGCGCGCCCGGGTCGGTCGGACCTTGGCCTTTGACCGGTTGGTCGCCGCCGTGGATAAGTACAACTACCATAATATAATGTATAACATAACATATAACATAATATTATAATATACTGTGTCTTAACAGCTGCTTATCGGTTAGAACTATAATAAATTAACGTCATTAATTTTTATCATACATTATTATATATTTATCTTCGTCAGTTCAGTTCAACCGTTCGCCTACAGGAAGAGGTCGGGTGTCGAAATCCCGATTTCCTGTTGCCGGCACACACTCGCAGTCTCACAGTTGCACGGTCACCATACTTACCGACATCCACCAATCCCGTTTAACGATAGTTTTTGTATAGTTTTGAACTTGATCTATTCGTAAAATTAAATTAAGTTCAAGTCGACTTCACCTGTTTACCTAACATCAGCTGTGTTCTCAATACGCTCGTTTCTTGTCCGGGCGTCACCGTTGCAATTGTGTTTTCCTTAAAAAACGTCGAACACTCGCCTGCGCGCACGACCCCCCCCCCTCCCCCCCAGCCCACTTCGTCCCACGACAACTCAATACATCACAATAAATTGTCACAGAAGATCACGTAAAATCGTCGTTATTGTCCACTCATCCAAATCTCGTATTTTCGTCTGTTATTGCATTTTGTACGTGGTCGAATGAAAATCATGACCATCGCCGCCGATGAAGTCCGCGATGAATTGAATCGCATCTTAGTCTCGTGTTCGTCTGACATTCAACGAATTGCCAGGTGAGATAATATTTTTTCATACGTATCTAGGTATCAGGAGGATTTGACAATTGATCGTTTATATCTTCATGTCTTCTGCGGATACACGAAACCAATGTCAATAACAATAATAACACTGTTGATCGATTGTTGTAGGTGTAGAATTTTATTGAACAACATAATTTCAACATGGTTGACCAATTCGGTAGAAATTTTGAAAGAAGTTGTCGAATTCCGTAAGTGATTTACATAATATTTTAGTCTATACATATCAGTAAATATAAGCTAAGGACTTAAGGTTAACACAATGTCCGAGCTAATTCAACTATTAATGTATTCACTTTTTACCTCAGCAATACCACTATCTTGTGTTTTGATGTTTTCGATTTCAGTTGCTCAGGATAACATCACATTGTTCGTATCCAGACAGATATTTTCCGACTTCTGTATGCAAATCTTGCCCTGGTTGCCGGATGCGCAGTCTAAGCTATTAGCTCAGTTCATGCAAAAAGAAGTTAGGATAACACTTCTATACTGCAAATGCCTATAATTGAGTTTGCAAAAAAAATTATTGACCTTTTGATTTGATTTTAGATGCAACCTAGGGTGGTTCATTTTGAATATCATTTGTCCATTGTCTGTCATCATTTATCGTGCATTTACGAGAAAGAGGAAAATTGGAAGGAAGCTGGCAATTGGCTGGCCAGCATCTCAGCAGAATCGTATTTTAGGTGACTATAAATGTTTTTCTTATTGATTTATCATAGTACCTAAATATATTATATCGTTATATTAAAAGCTTAAAATGTTTTAAAAGATTTTCTGTTGATTATCAATTGGAATTATACATGAAAATTGCACGTCTTTACATGGAAGATGATGATCCATTGCTGGCAGAGCCTTACGTCAAAAAAGCTTCAGTATTGCAGGTATGGTTTATATGCAATAAAAGTACAATTTAAGTTTAACACCCATTGCTATAATAGAACTGTACCACTGTAAACTAAAATTATTAATTTTCTTTTTAAATAAAAATTATATTTTGTTCGACGCTTACTTAATTGATATAACTATAATACTACTTAAGTTTTAAATTGTAAAAATAATAGTTAAAACTACAGATTAAGATCAAGATATCGTTTTATTTTTATTATCATTTTATGAATTTATGATATCAATATTTAATATTATTATTTTATTCAATATCGATATACCGAGTACCCACTATAGAAACATACTCATAGAGTAATAAAACTATATACTCGTATTATACAACAACTAGATATCTATAGCCGTCTCCTTCGTATCATTGATGTCGATTTATAAAAAGTTGTTGTATGTATCTTTGGTACCTTCCAAGCCTGGACAAGTTAATGATAACTTTTAACTAAGTTAAGTTAAGCTGATAAAAAACATTTTAAGAACTTTAAAGTTAATAGTTATCCTAATTTTTGTTTAAACTCAGTTAAGTTAAAAGTTATTTGAAAACTTATAACTAACTTATTAACTTAAGTCAATTGATTTATTTATATATTTTTTTAATATATAAGAAGCTAGTATAGGGCTTAAAACAATAAAAAGTAAATGTTTATGCAATATATATCTTCAAAAATAATTTTATTATATTTATTATTTAATTATTTATAAATGAACAAAATTGGATTTGATTAAAAATTAACTCGTTGTTTATTACGTTTATATCAATACAAATCAGTTAAGTTAAAATTAACTTCAACTTTTTAACTAGTTTATGAACAGGTACCTACTATACAAACACCTAAGATACAAAATATATTATATTATCCTAATATCTATAGAAAATGTTACATAAGTGCAGTGGTTCTTAACTGGTGTTCTGCAGAATTTGTGAGTGACTTAGAGAAAGTGTTCCTTGAAAATTAGTGAAAATGTAAAATCGTCTATAAAGAAGAATTTTTAATTTCATTGTCTTGGTTTGATCTATAAAATTATTTAATTTTATATCAAGTGATTTGTAAACTGCTACATATGTAATTTTAAATATAGGTACCTACCCAATATCTAATACATAAATATTGTTTCATTTTACGGCTGTGATCTTCAAAAATCTTACAAAATCATAAGGTTCCGCAACTTTCAAAGCTCAAGAACCACAGCATTATTGTGGAATGCAAACAGAAAAGTGACCTAATAATAAAATGATTTTGAATATAATTTTTCAGTTTGAAACATCAAATATTGATCTTCATTTAAGTTATAAAGTTTGTTATGCACGAATGTTGGATTTCCGTTTAAAATTTATTGAGGCTGCACAAGCATATGATGAATTGTCGAACTGCTTAAAATTAAAAGAAAATGATCGTTTGACCGCATTGAAGAATACGTTGGTCTGTACAATATTGTCATTGGCAGGTAAGATATAAAAGTAAGCGTTAATGGAATCTGGTACGAGTCTTATGAAACATTTGCTATTAAAAATAAGCTTCTCCAGTTTCGCCTTGCCAGTTTCGGTTAGTGCTAGTATTATACTTATTTTAAATAAAATTATACAAATTTATTTTTTGGTTAAAAGTATAGGAACCTAGTATTTATATCACTGTGACTTTGTCAGGTCTCAGTGATTCATTTAGGTGTTGGAGATGAATAATTGTTGAATTGTTTGTTGAGTAGTTTTTTGTATTCTGTAATTATTAAATATGTTCAGTTTGTGGAAAACCACAAGGTTAAAATGTAGTTTCTCATAAGTGTACCTTATGGCCCATGGGTGAAATGACGTGTACTTTTCTGCACAAATTGTCCCTTCTGTTGCATGTTGGTGGATCGAACCATTATTGTAGTATTGTAGGTGTCTCTTAATTTGTTTTATAAGACGTTATTAACCAAGTAAATTGTAATTTACTATCAATGAGCCTTTAATATTTAATTGATGCTTGACGTTAGTTGTATAACCCATTTACACATTTCATCAAAGTCCATCCTTTCTTTTATAGTGTCCTGGTATTCATACAAATATTGTGATACTGTTATTTTCAATAGTATTGTTACTGTTTCTATCATTAAGATTTGTAATAGCACTAGACTAGTCAATTGTATGCAGTTCATAGTTTATTTATGTTGGATTTTGATGTATATTTTAATATTTTTATATATATATGACTGGAACTCAGATGTAAATAATCAAAATTTCATTAAAATAAGCATAAAACATAGCAATAAGCAATAAAACATTACATATTTACTAAATTTACAATTTTTAATATTAAACTTATAATTTATTAAATAAGTGCTTGTTACTTAACATAGAAATAATCAATATATGTATTTTTTATTCTAAAAAATGTAAAAAAAAAAAATGCAAAATAGGTTTGCATATTTGTAATCTAGATTTTTTTTAATCAAATTTATATCATACTTGACTAAAGAGTTCTGGTTGTATTAAAAAAGTATGCAGTCATAAACATCCAAGCTGTAGTTATGACATTATATATTTCAGACATCAGTGATTCCACTGTATATGTCCCACTATAACGGGGAGAGAGGGGCAAAGTTAAAAATCTCTGATAACACATCACATCCTTTTTTTTGTTTTTACAAGTGATAAAACAATTAATATTAACTTAAATACCCGTGGGCATAGCACCCCCCCCCCCCTGCAGCTACTCATAATAATGATTATTGGATGCTGAGAGTGAAAATGTAGGTTGATAGTTGAGAATTTAAAATATACCTAGTTAAGACATACGGTTAGTTAGATACCTACAATAAATGTTGACAAAATTGTTTAAAATTGTAATTCACATTAAGATGTCAACAACTGTTTTTCAGCACAAGCTCTAATCTTAACAACTAATATTTTTATAATATTGTTATAACATTCTGTATCATAATAGACAATTATAACATATGTCCCTAAACCAGTTTATGTCCTCCTAATATTTTATCTATGATTTTTGTGGTAGGAGGCATTCGAACTAGGTTGTTGAAATCATTGTTCAATGATAAAAGATGTCTATTCTTCATAAGATTATCAACTCTTGAAAAACTGTACTTGGTTCGTATTATTAAGCCTCATGAAATTGATGAAATTGAAAAATTGCTGATGCCACATCAGAAGGCCAAAACAAATTATGGTAATTTTTTCAGTAACAGACATTATAAACGCATTGTAATTAATATTTAAATTTTTTTATAGGCACCACTCTATTGGTTGAAGCCATAGCGGAACATAACATTCAATCAATCAGAATACATCATAAAAATATAAAAATTGAGTCACTTGGCCATTTATTGGGATTTGAACCATATAAAGCCGAATTAATAGCAGAAAGAATGATATCCGAAGGACGCATAGAAGGTACAATTGATCAAAAAGAAAGTTTAATAACATTTAAAAGTAAGTCTCATTTTTGTTCATTTTATGTACTATAATTTTTTTATAATGATATTTTTATGCACAGACCGAAACCTAGACCGATTACACTCTTGGCAGAAGAAAATTGAATCTTTGAACATGCAGTTAAATCGTATGAATGAACTTTTATTGGCAAACAGTTTGGTATGGAGAGTTGAGGATGATCAATAGATGTTTAAATGTCGTTGCTAAAGTACAATACAATACGAGGATTGCAAACAGTCGGTTATTTAAATCAAAATTAATGAATCTGTTGTCAATCATACCGATTGACTTTGTCATTCAATTATACTTTTGAAAATTGATATGAATTGCTTTTATGTGTGATTGAGATCTATATCAGTCTACTTTATAAAATGTTTGTCTCCAGCTCCTAAAAATTTGGTTTGAATATATTTTAAAACTTATGAAACTTTTACAATTATAAATATAGATTATTCATATTTTTAATTAAAAATCTTATTATGTGCCAGGGTTGATCTCAATTAGTAGCCATATTAATAAATTCAAATCAGTTTCAAGAACTTCATCAGTAGGATTTATTAAATATATAAGCAAATGAGCATACTATATCTGTTATTGTTCAAACGCATGACGATGTGGTGATGACTTGTAGATATGTACGTGCGTAGGCACACGGTGTTATTAATTTTATAATACATTCACACACTAATAATCATTTACCACTCAGATATTTACAAGATCGACTTACATTCAATTAAAAAAAAAGCCAAAATTGAACTCTAAATAATTGTCTATTTGCAATCCTCTTAAATATATTGATTTATTTGTACATATATTATAATACCTATAAATGTAATCATTTATATTTTTATAATCAAATTTTATGTTTAGAGTTTATTTTTATCAATTTGTATTAACGTTTAATGTTGAACAAAATGTATGTATTTATATATGCATGTTTGCACTACTGGGTTTTAACAAAATTCATTCATAATATTAAAGATATAAATAATAAATAATAATTATTAATTAACCTAAATCTTTTCAGTTATTTTTATTACAGTCTATGCAACAACCATTGTTGTGTTCACTCTTCGCCCATTTACTCTATTCACCTATAATTTATATATTATATGATGCTAAACTTTCTTGACTTGTCCGACCTCTTGGCTATTTATCATTCCTTATTTTTTCAACTTGATGTAGTTCACATTCATTATGTATTTGAATTGGGACCAAAGAATTTGTCCATGTTACCTGGGTTTTAGTTTCCGTCTTACAGAAGTTCCGTTATACTGAAGTTTTACTGTAACATATTATAATAATATAATATAACATAATATAATAATATAGTCCTTACCTTTGACGAATAGGAATCACTATCAGATACTATAGAGATTTACTCTACCGACCCATATTAGAAACCGAAATATGTAAGATTTTACAATAGGTATACATTTTAGAAAACCTTAAATGATGCGTGAAATTTACATTTCTAATTAAGCTACCTGTTTACACGGACTGAAATATACAAACGCAACGGGAACAAAATCAATTAAATAAAAGTTAAGCCATTTTTAACAGTATTCACGAAATTAACGAGATTAATATGTAACCTCAACTGGCTTAAGTAGTTTTAAAAAAATCAATAATCCATAAAATTGGAACGTGATTGACTATTATATATTTTACATACATTTTAATCAGGGATGTCCCTAGACAGTTTTTAAGGGGGAGGGGGGGGCGAACTTATTTTTAAAATCTATATATTATACGTATTAATAATAATTTTGTTGACATAATGGTAATTATATTCATTAAAAATTGTTATGGCAGGGGCGAACGCCCCTTCGCCCCCCCCCCTTGGGGACGCACCTGATTTTAATATACATTTTTATTTATATACTTAAATTTAACACAAAAAAGTGCACCGTAAAATCGTGTTTGTAAATTATAGTTGATTTTTTTTCTCGTTCAATTTAGATCTTATTATAATTATATTATATTTTATAATATTATTCTTATACTCTATAAATGATGTTAAGACACAGTTGGACTGGGGTATGTGTGATCTCACTAAAATATACTGGGCTTTATTTAGGATTTCCCACTTTGGGGCAACAACAAAAAAATGCCTTTTATGTAATACCAAATAAAAATGTATTACTATTTAAAAGCTTGACATTTTTACAGCCCCTTCATAATCAGTCACCCGGGTGCAACAGCAACCCCCCCCCCTAAATACGGCCCTAGACACTCGTTTTGAGGGTCCTTAGAGGAAAAAGAAGTTTGAGCAGAAAGCACGTAGTTAGAAGTCTAGATAATTGTAATTAATAACATATAAAATACACATTGAAGAACCTTTTTGTAATCAATGAAAATAATGTAATTTACAATAAGAACACTAAATTATATACATACTATATTAAATTCAAAATGACACCAATGCCATCAACGAATGTTTATACAAAAGATAAGATAATAAAAATACATAAAATAAGTCATGTTGTGTAAATTGAGATTTGAGTGACATAAATTATTACATACGTAACGTATAATTATAGTGGTTATTATTTATAGGTATAATATAGGTAGTACAAATATTAATATATTTGAAAATCAAAAAATTGTGTTAAAGTACAATAATTGACATTACATAATAATAAAATAAAGGAAATAGTTTTAAAAGAAACATTTAGGAAACTTCTTATGGACATAAGGGAGTTGTGTGGGTAAGACAATCGCAGTCGGCGTATTTTTAACTTTGCAGTATGTATGATCCCACTGACATTTGTTTACTGCGTTTGGAGGATCATTTGATGACCGTTTTCGATCTTTCGAAGAAGACTGCGAAGAAGACTTAGATGAAGCAGACTTAAAAGAAGACTGAGAAGAAGAAGGCTTAAAAGAAGACTGAGAAGAAGACATACTGTTTGTAAGCTAAAACAAAACGAAGAAATCGTAATAATAATATTTATTTATCATAAAAATCAACTTTTTTATTTTTGGCGAAGTATTAGTTATTGGTGTATATAGTATATTATACATTTTTTAAGATTACTAAGTATATAATGTTATGTGGTTGTGACTGTCTAATAAAAAATAGAATTGTTTGATTGCAATGTTACGCAATTTTGTTTAAATAATTGTTTCCGTTGCTATACTTATTCGAATTTTAAGTGAAACAAAAACAAATTAATTTTGTAACATTAATTATTTCATTATTTCTGTTTATTTTCAAAAATAATGGGCATTTTAATTCCTACCACCCTGGGTACTTAAAAGAAAAATTTTGATTACTTAAACCAACCTAAAAATTGAAATACCATGCATTTTTTCTACAAAAAAAGGGTATACAGAAATAATTTAAAAACACTTAAATGTAAATTCAATTTATTCATTGCCACTTACTGAATTGGCTCAACTAGGGGGGCGGCACCCCCTAAGCATCCCCTAAGCACCCCCTAACTCAAAATTAGTACCTCCTAAAAGATTCATCAAAAATTTGAAATGAAAAGTTGACTTATTATTATTTATAATGTTGAATTGGATGTTTTCATTTTAATTTAATAGAATTAATAAGATAGACTCTCTGCCCAAGTCACCGAGAAGAAGAGTGAGGACACGACATTCGTTGTTATCTAGCCTAAAACAAAACGAAGAGATTGTAAAAATCAAATTTATTTATTTAAAACAACAACTTAAAACTAAATTCATTCTTTAAGTAAAAATCAAAAACTCAAGTGTACTGTATACGTACGAGTATACTTAAAGATTTATAATTTTAATTACATAGCATTACGAAAAATACCAAAACTTGAATATACCGAATTAAGTTAATTCGATCAACTCTGTTTTTCTACTTATCATAGGCCAACATTACTGACTATCCCAGACTCTAGTCATGGTATGACTTCAACTTTTTTCAATTTAATTTTTTAACGCTTTAAAATTAGGTGGGTTTTTAAATTTTGATGATGTTGAATTGAAAAAATGTTACCTAAGTGTAAGAAAGCCGTATTGAAGATAATTTCAAGATAAATTCAGAATGTGATATGAATTTTTATAATATCAATAGGTTAGTTAAAACAATTTATAAAAGATCGAGAAAAGCTTTTATGGAAGTAATAAAATCTGTCTTTATTTTTGTTTGTGTGATATTTGTGTGTCTAAGCCTGGCCACCGTGCCGTGTAAAGTTAATCTTCCTTCCTCCGTCTGTTGTACTATGATATTTTGTGTATAGGTACCGTTAGAAATCTTTCAAGTAAAAGTAAATAAAAATATTACATTCTTTAGAATAAATAGTAGCATAGTTAATAATTTAATTTATATCTCGAATGAATAAGGAAATCAAATGTTTTCAAAATTAAAATCAAGTTGATCAGTTGACTCAGGGATGATTGAAATTATCATAGCCCGAGTGCAGAGTGCAGATCTAGGAGTTCTACAAATATTTATATATATTTTATAAATTCAATACACTTATTGGCAATTGTGGCTTGGAACTTAAAATAATAAAACATTTCATGTCGGCGATGGACAAAAGTACTGCAAATTTCTTAAAAATAGAATCCACATAAAATACAAAAGTTTACATTTTTTTGTTCCAAACTAATTGACACATTTAAAATAAATATTATATTTTATACCTAATAACCAACAATTATAAACTTCTGTGATACCAGGCAAATTTTTTAAGAATAAGTCTTAATAACTTTTTTTTTTACAAAACAGATTATATTACTATGTGCTAACGAAAACACCTACCTAAATTAAATCAATATTTCTTACCGTTATAAAAATGTTGTGAAATTCAATTGCTGTCCTAATATTGATGGCTACACAAGAGAGCAGAAAAATTAACAATACAAAATGCGTAAATAATTTAATGTGCAACAACTAAAAACTGAGTTTAGACTAAACGCTTTTGACATTTTGGGTTGGATATTCATAAAGCATCTTATCGATGATTAATATTGCTTAGTGATGTGATAATGTAGTTAAAGATTTAACCATACATATTTGATGACATTTACTATCCTAATTTTTACCTAAATGTCATTGCTTTGATAAATGTTGGTTTTCTTAAATCAGATAAATACAGTATTATGATAAAATAAAATGCATTACGATAAATCAATTATTAAAATAATATTAGTATACTAAGTATCTATAATTATCATTAAAATATTTAATTATAAGATCAAATTTATACAAGTAATTACATAGAAATACCATGATTATTAATTAAAAATCTAGATTCTTAATTAATATTTTGAAAGTTGTACATGCACTATCGTTATTATATCGATTTCCGTAGAGTTAGAAAATGTAGATCTTAAGATAAACAATATTTCCCGGACCAATCAATTTGTTGATTATCAGTTTAAGGTCGGAGCAAAAGATCAACAAAATAAATAGAAAAATTGTACATGTACAACTTTCAAAATATTTATTAATAATCTAGGTATGCTATGTGAGGCAATTGGAGTGAGAGAAGGCCACTTACCTAAATTTAGGGGTTCCTCAATCCATTGAATTCCTCAATTTTTACAGTTGTTTTGATTCCTTGGTTATCGCTAATAATTCATACAAGCCACGAGTATATGATTGAATAAGCACCTTTTTGCTTATCTCCTGATTCCTTATATTCTGGTCGAAAGATCAATGTTACTTTGTGAATTTTGTAGACTGCATTTTATACTCGTTTAAGTTATAAGAATTTATCTTACGCGGTGATTGGCATTTGGCAGTCAAACGCATTCTGACAATCATATTATATTAGTATCTATGTCGCATCCATATAGTAAAATCACTTATTTCATGAAGTGGATATCCAGATAGTGAAATTTGCCTAGATCGAGCATTTTGACAAAAATACATTATATGAACATACATTTCAGGAAACGGAGAACACATATATTATCGGTACTTTGTGTAATTATTATAAAATAAAAATGTTATGTTATTTAGCAATAAACAATTAAATTATTTCATAGTATTATAACCATACTTTTCTATATTATTTAATGAACAAAAATATTAATATTATAGTCAATAAATTATATCATATTACATTTTATTTTATTTTTCATAAACCAAACTAATATACGTAATAATCATGAAATAAACTATACCTACCTATATTTATTATATTTTATAACAAAATAATTAATTGACTTAAATAATAATTAATATAATATAAATATTTACATGACGATTGATTATGACATCGACTGTTACATAGGATATTATTTTTAAAACAAGCCCACCTACTTAATTGGCAAGAAGTGTTTTCCTTACACAAACTAGACAAAAATCATTGATCTCCTGAAACTATTTTAATCGTGTAATGACATCATCCCTATAACATGTTTTCACTATGTGGATACGACATAATATATAAGCCTTCTTCATGAACAGTTACACCATACCTAAGAATCCGATTTGCATATAATTGCTTTGAAAATGTAATCGTCAAAACTAGAATTCAGTCCCATTTTGGCAATAATGCATATTTTTGGATACATGTCAGTCAATAGCTTTTATTCACTAAAAATATTTATGTACAATTTTTTGTTTTTAATTATTAGATTTATATTTTAAATATACAGACTACTGACCGTCCAGTCTTCAATTTGGACCCGATCCTACCATGCTGTCTAGCATCTTGTCTCGTTTTATCAATAATGCATATTTTTTGCTAATTTTTTTGTTGGTCCATAGAATTTATTCTATATAAGATATTTATACACATTTAAGGGGATTGGAAGTGCTCCGTTTCTAAGGAGTAAACGATAGGCAATCAGTTTAACAGTTGAAGTCGCTTACTCCTGTTGTGTGAGTAGTAAATGCTCATTTGTGTGAGTGTCCAACACGCCACCACTACTATCCGCATATTCCACAACGGTGCAATATTCATCACAATATCCAAAACCGGTTTTCTCAGCTAACTTTATCTAATAATACAATAACAATAGTCATTAAGTCGTAATTAGAGTAGTATGCGTGTGTGACCCATATTAGGTCAACGGCCAACTAAATAACTGCATAAAATAAAAATTACAAGTAATTCATTCATAAATAGTTATAGTTAAAAATAAATCAATACTAATACTGACTAAAATATTTTATAAAAAAGAGTTTTAGAACGAATATTTATAACATCTAATTATTAATTAATTCCAACATAAGCTTTTAGCTTATAAGAAGAGTGCAATTTTTGCTTGTTTATATTTATTGTATTGCAAAACATAAATAAATATACAAAAAAATAAAGATGTATTAGAAATCAAATCAAAAACTAAAGGTGACAGAATTAAAAATTGTTTTTGGAAATGCCTGGTCTTATTGGTAATCCTCGATCAAACCTAGAATCGATTATTTCTGGAAGTAATGAGACTCCATATAAAATCGAGTAACAAATGGTTCAATTTTTGTATTCCAAAATGATTTATCTCTAGGTATTGTATCTATCACAAAACCTGCCAAAATCATAAACCTTTAAAAACGATTAATAACGACTAGGTATATAATTATTTGATTGCCTTTGGGACTCCATACAACAAAATAACAATATTTTTTTTCGGCAATATTAAGTTGGCCCTGTACTTGGAAATAATAATTGTCCGTTTTTTTTAAAATAAACTTCCCCTTATAATCGGTCATATACTTTAATTTTTCGAGAGTAACCGCTTCCTGTGGTGTGTATTCTTTTATACTCGACGAACATTTTATTTCTATTATCGAGTCTTCGTTTATAAACCCGTCTGGACTCGCAGCCAAATAATGCAGGGATTTATGAATAAATAAACTTGATAACTGTATAGTTATTCCTAAAGTTTCTTGAACTGCGTTTCTGGCAATTGACTCATTTTCGATTCCATACCTATTTAAACAAAATAATATTTAAATATAATGCATACTAATCTATAACATAGTTAAAAATTATAGTTATAAATTAAAATAAATCAATAAATAATATTTAGTAACTACGTCTCAATCATTAAAAAACTTTAGCTTACCTCGTAACTTCCTTGAAAAATATTGTACAAAAGATGCTTAACAGTATTTGCACGGGAAGTTGTTGGTCGAAGCTTACAAACCTTTCCAAAGTTGGACCCGTTAGTCGATACTTTCTATATTGCTGCCACATATCATTATCTTACTGTAAAATTGTACTGTCAATCGCTACTATCTCTTCAGATTTTAATGTTATTTTTTTAAAAAATAGTTCCTTTTTATTTTGATACTCATCAAAAGGCATATCAATTATTTCGCAACCCATTTCCACAGCTCTATAATCATCATCGGGTCCAGAAAATAATTTACTCTTATTCATTGTAAATCTATAAATAATATTAAGTGATTGTAGTGTGATATTTATTTTGAAAAATATATCAATTAAATTACGTCGGTTTTTTAAAATTTAAAAGTCGTCTTCTTGATAATTCGCGCATTTAATCAACTTTTTTAATATATTTTTTTGTAATTATACCAGGACTTAAATTAGTCATTTGTTTATGTAAGTGACTAATGTAGTTAGATCCCAAATTAAACGATGTCACTGCAGTATGACACCTAGCACCATACGATCCTAAAATAATAATTTAAGATTTAAAAAAAAATACAATATTTACCTACAATGTGATATGTTTTTATAATAATTATACCTCGTAAAGAAAAGTTGATTCTTTTGCCACCAACGTACTTGGCAATCACGTTATTAAAACCCTTCAACCACATTGTTATTGACATTATAGATCAGGCTCGATACATGATGTGCAACTATATTTCTGGCCCCTAAGATATCAGCCCATAATCCAGAAGTTTGCATTTGAGGAACTTTCTCATTGGATTCAACTTTTTGACAAACAGCACAAAATTTATTTCGAATTCCCATAACAAGTTTTTTTTTTTTGTTATGATTGTCGCCTATACAAAATAATTTATAATGTTTTTATTTATAAAAACGATTTATTGAATATTTTATAAATTTTTAACCATAAAATTCTGCGAAAGCTTACGTAATTTCGACAAATTTAACGATACTTAACCCCTTTATAAAAAAATGTTTGAAGGGTTACACTTAACTTTTTATAATAGGTAAATTAAATATTTATGAAAAACTTTAAATTACTATTTTTAAGTATTTTTAGTTAGCGAAAAAATTCTTATTTCAAAAAACAAAAATTTTATATGTCTAAAAATTGTAAAATATTTAAAATATTTTGAAAATGTAATAATGTATTAAGAATGCAATTTTAAAGATTTGGTGAAAATGTTAAGTATCTACGCCTATTTGTTTTTAAGTTACACTAAAAATATTAATTCAATTCAGCCAATAAAAATTTAAAAAAAAAATTTAAGACAATATAAATATCATATAATAATAATACTTACTACACCAGAAAGGGTATTGTAGTTACTTTTGTAAGACCTTTTAGACCATGTACCGTCTGCTACAACCGTAATTAGTGGTATTCCATTTACATTTACGTTATTTTCTTCCAGTGGCGTGGCGAAGTAGTTTTTTTGGGGCAACCGCCCTTAGTACAACCCAGGGGTGGGTGGGTGCTTATGTTAGTGGGTGATATCTAAGGGTAAATAATATATTAACCTTTATGACATTTGTCATTCAACTACAGTATACTATTCTAGAATTCTTATTTACTATTATTATTATTATTATTATTATTATTATTATTATTATTATTATAATTATTTAGAATTGGTTAATAATAAAAATAAAAATAATAACTTTTTTAGAGGTTTGTAATAAAATTATGGTGGGGGNGGGGGGGGGGATATACAAATCTGTGAGACGTGGGTGGGTACCAAAAAAATGTATTCGCCCCTACTATAAAATCTTGTCGCCACGCCACTGTTTTCTTCCACTGCAAGTCTAGCCTCTTCTTTACCAGCCATTTCTATTGCTTCTATAGCTGTGTTCTCGGTGTGTTTAATCAAGTCATTATGAATTTTTTGATACAACGGATTACTCATATTAGGCATATTTAAAAATACTGAAAATGTGTCTAGTTGTGTATACCCTTGTCCAGTATTTACGATTGCAGCCACCATTGCCGAATTTACAGGCATACTAGCGCGATTTTCATTTGTAATTATTTCTTGTTTGTTACAAAAATTACACATAAAAACGAATTCAGAAAAAAATTCATTTCTGATTTCTTTTACCAAAATTAAGTTTTTGAAAGTACAATCGAATGGGTGGTGGTCAATATTTTTAATGGCATCAAATTAAAACATTATATCAACTAAACGTCGACCACTACATTTCACCCTTTAAAAATTATTAACTATTTTTTAATTTTAATTTTCAATTTTATAAAATTACTCCAACACCTAATCGACAGGTATTATATTATTTAATGATTTTCGCCGGTATTAGAATTTATATTTTCTCTTTCAATCTGCGTTCGATTATCATGTCTGTTATACAAATATAATATAAATTATTCGTCATTTTTTACAACTTATTGTAGTTTATAATACATACTTTTGTAAGTAATTGCTACAAATGATTTCATCACAAACAGCAACCGGTTCACCTAAATCTGAAACCTGATAAAATAGCATATAATGATTTGTTCATGAAAGTTAATCGAATTTAAATATACCAAATTATTAAGGTACTTTAGTACTTACCTGGTGATCAATTATTGGGTTTTCTTTTATTTTAATAAAAATTTTTAATTTTTGCTTTTTAGATTAAATTGTTTTACTTAAATACCGACGTTTTTTCGTCCCGTATCTATAATCTTTGTTATTCATTTTTTTATGAGAACTTGGAATAGTAAAAATATAACCAATATCTAAAGCACTGATACTATTACACTAATACTGCACTGAAACCAAAAGTACTAACTACAAAGTGTCGACTAAATCCCTAGATAACTTCGGGCACAATCGTACAGTAGGTACTAGGTATATTATGTAAACTCATTACAGTAAACATATATACCAAATTATAAATATATTGCAATTCATTTGAATTCATTATAAGTCTATTTATGAATTATATATAGGTACGCTGGCGGCTCGCGTTGCGAGCCGGTATCAAACGTTTCCGGGAAACAATTTATGGCCCTCACGCGCATGCACAAGTCTTTACATTTGATGAAATAAAATATTTTGTTCCGACGAGGAAACTAATTTCAATCAATGTGGTCCTAAAAGCCTGACAAAAATACGTCAACTCAAAATGATCGTATTTTAATAAATTCTGTAAAAATATCTGTACTTGTCGTTGTGTTTTTTAGGTTATTGTGGAAGTCAATTTTAGAATGACTGTTTAACATTCTTAAAAAAGACACTTAAGTAAATCTAAAAATTAAAAAAAAATTTTAGAAACTCAAATAAGATTTACAAACAATTTAAAAAAAAATCGATTTCCACAATAACCTCGAAAAAAGGCCAATCAACTCAAATCTTTTTATAGAATTAAAATATGATCATTTTAAGTATGCGTAATCTTGTCAGGCTTTTAGATCTAAAACGTGAAATAAATATGCTGCTTCCAATCGCCTTAATAAGTTTTATATTGGTAGTTTTTAATATAATAATGCCGGGTTTCATGATCAACGACATTTATTGAATCAATAGTGAACTAACGGCCATTTAAACACGGTTAAGTGGCCCTTGAATTATTAAATAAATAAATTTTCAAGTGACCCGACATTAGTATCTATTATTATAATTAAAATAGGTATTCAGCTTAATAAGGACCTAAGCTACTCGAAGCAATTACATAGAAAGTCTTTAACAGTTGTTGTAAATAAATATAATGAAAACTTCAAAAAAGATAAAATGACTGGACAAATGATCATTGAAACGATTTTTATCTAACGATGGGATTTAATCTATGTAAATTAATAAATTTAATATGTTTATAAAATTAATGATTGACGAAAAGTATTCTCAGTTTCTCATTTGGCCGAATTTCATTGAAATGTTTTTTGTTAAGTTCGTGTATGGCAAACACTTCTTGCTAATCAAGTAGGTGTGCTTGTTTCATTATATTATGCTTAGTTAAGGCGATTCGATGCCGTCATTTTCTGTTTTTGTCTAACACACGCGTGACATAGTAATTTAGACGTGTTTTTTGCCAAATATACCGATTGATCTAATGAAGCGATAAGAATTCTAAAAACAGATTTGAATTTGTGGTCAAGTCTACTTGAAATCGACTTTCCTACATTTATGATTTTTTGATTTTAACTTCTCCGAACATTGAAATACAAACATTTTTAAATGTTTTTTTTTTTAATATGACATTTTTAGGAATTTGGGGAATAATATCAAAAATGTGGGAAAGTCGATTTTAAGTAGACTTAAAGACAAATTCAAATCTGTTTTCAGATTTATTATCGCTTCATTAGATCAATTAGTATGTTTGGCAAAAAACAAGTCTAAACTACTATGTCACGCGTGTGTTAGACGAAAACAGAAAATGACGGTATCGAATCCCCTTAATCTATCGATTAGTTTCTATCTTCATTAAACTAAATACCTCTTATAACATTAAAATAACTGATAAGCACTAATGCCCGGGTTAAACGAAGAATAAAATTGTATTGAAAATGTAATTAATTAATTTTACATTTAACCCGTCATTGGGGCTTATCAATTATTATAATATTGTAAAAAGTATTTAGTTAAATGGAGAACAAAACTATTCGAAGCAATTAAACAGAAAGGCTTTAATAGTTCTTGTAAATAAATATAATGAAAGCTTCTATTACGGGACGAAATGACTGGACAAATGATCACCGAAACGGGTTTTATCAAACGATAGGATTTAATCCACATTAATTATTTATATCAATTTAATAAGCTTTAAATCATTAGAGAAATAACCGTATACAGTTCCGTCCAAAGAATTAGCAAGTTTATTCACAGCTTCTCACTTGAATGAATGTAGGACACATTGTAGTCAAATCTACAATTCATTTTTCTTAACATTCTAATCGACGATCATTTGCTTAGTCGTTTTGTATCGTTATTGAAGTATTCATTATATTTATTTAAATACAATAATAATCATATTATTTCTATGTAATTACTTGTATAAATTTGATCTTATAATTAAATATTTTAATGATAATTATAGATACTTAGTATATTAATTTTATATTAATAATTGATTTATCGTAATGCATTTTATTTTATCATAATACTGTATTTATCTGATTTAAGAAAACCAACATTTATCAAAGCAATGACATTTAGGTAAAAATTAGGATAGTAAATGTCATCAAATATGTATGGTTAAATCTTTAACTACATTATCACATCACTAAGCAATATTAATCATCGATAAGATGCTTTATGAATATCCAACCCAAAATGTCAAAAGCGTTTAGTCTAAACTCAGTTTTTAGTTGTTGCACATTAAATTATTTACGCATTTTGTATTGTTAATTTTTCTGCTCTCTTGTGTAGCCATCAATATTAGGACAGCAATTGAATTTCACAACATTTTTATAACGGTAAGAAATATTGATTTAATTTAGGTAGGTGTTTTCGTTGGCACTAGTAATATAATCTGTTTTGTAAAAAAAAAAATTATTAAGACTTATTCTTAAATAATTTGCCTGGTATCACAGTAGTTTATAAGTGTTGGTTATTAGGTATAAAATATAATATTTATTTTAAATGTGTCAATTAGTTTAAAACAAAAAAATGTAAACTTTTGTATTTTATGTGGATTCTATTTTTAAGAAATTTGCAGTACTTTTGTCCATCGCCGACATGAAATGTTTTATTATTTTAAGTTCCAAGCCACAATTGCCAATAAGTGTATTGAATTTATAAAATATATATAAATATTTGTAGAACTCCTAGATCTGCACTCTGCACTCAGGCTATGATAATTTCAATCATCCCCGAGTCAACTGCTCAACTTGGTTTTAATTTTGAAAACATTTGATTTCCTTATTCTTTCGAAGTATAAATTAAATTATTAACTATGCTACTATTTATTCTAAAGCAGTGGTTCTCAACCTGTGGTACGCGCACTACTAGTGGTACGTGGAGAGCTCATAGGTGGTACGCGAAGAAAATCTTAAAAAAAATTTCTACGAATTATTATTAACATTAAATATTATTTGGTTTATTTAATGTTTATTTGATGGTGTGGAGGTCGATTGTAATAGTATAGATTGTAAGGTATTTTGGCAAAAGAATTATTTATTGACTTAACCAGTGACTCTACCCTAAAAACCACTTTCAAAACCAAAAATATCACTAATTTTTGGATGGACGTGAAACAAGAATACTCGGCATTATCCACACAAGCTTTACAGTTTCTAATCCCTTTTGTATCAACATATCTGTGCGAAAATACATTTTCTCACTTATTGTACACAAAAAATACATATAGAAGTAGATTAAACGTAGAAAATAATTTAAGACTTAAAGTTAGCAATTTGGAGATTGATGTCATCGTCCAACAACACCAATCGTCTCAGTGAAATAAAAAGTAAACCATAATAATCATAATAATTATTTTACATATTTAATTTTTTTTTTTTTTTTAAGTTTTTTTCTTTCTGTGCATTAAATACTCAATTAAATACTTTATTTTTTATTTTTTATTACATATTTATATATTTTATATTATCTCATTTTGTAATTCCTAATGAAATAAAATTCTATGCATACATATAAAATAAACGTATACATTATTAATGAGCAAAAAAAAAATGGTCAGGTGGTACGTAAAAATTTTCAAATTGTGTAAGTGGTACGCGACTATAAAAAGGTTGAGAACCGCTGTTCTAAAGAATGTAATATTTTTATTTACTTTTAGTTGAAAGATTTCTAACGGTACCTATATACACAAAATATCATAGTACAACTGACGGAGGAAGGAAGATTAACTTTACACGGCACGGTGGCCAGGCTTAGACACACAAATATCACACAAACAAAAATAAAGACAGATTTTATTACTTCCATAAAAGCTTTTCTCGATCTTTTATAAATTGTTTTAACTAACCTATTGATATTATAAAAATTCATATCACATTCTGAATTTATCTTGAAATTATCTTCAATACGGCTTTCTTACACTTAGGTAACATTTTTTCAATTCAACATCATCAAAATTTAAAAACCCACCTAATTTTAAAGCGTTAAAAAATTAAATTGAAAAAAGTTGAAGTCATACCATGACTAGAGTCTGGGATAGTCAGTAATGTTGGCCTATGATAAGTAGAAAAACAGAGTTGATCGAATTAACTTAATTCGGTATATTCAAGTTTTGGTATTTTTCGTAATGCTATGTAATTAAAATTATAAATCTTTAAGTATACTCGTACGTATACAGTACACTTGAGTTTTTGATTTTTACTTAAAGAATGAATTTAGTTTTAAGTTGTTGTTTTAAATAAATAAATTTGATTTTTACAATCTATTCGTTTTGTTTTAGGCTAGATAACAACGAAATGTCGTGTCCTCACTCTTCTTCTCAGTCTTCTTCGAAAGATGGTAAACAGCCATCAGTTGGTCCTCGACGCAAGGTGGATAAAAAACTGTCGGACAAGGATAGAGAACGATATCATAGTTTTGTTACAGATTGCCATCGGTATGTCTTCTATTCTCAGGATTCTTCTCCATTATCTCCTTCTCCATCTCATTCGAAAGATCATAAACGGCCATCAGATGATCCTCAAGGCAAAGCAAACAAACGTCAGTCAAAAAAAAAGGAAGAAAAGTGCAAAACCAATAGTACGCCTCCGACTTCGTCACATCCAAACAAGGTCATAATGTGAAGTCGATGTTTACTAAACCGAAGGTTCGTCAGAACTAGGGTCTACATTTTATTATTTTACTATTTTTAAATTTTAATTCGTAAACTGCGGGTGATCAATTGAGGTAAAATAATAAATTTTGCCATTTTTATGTTTTTGTTTTTGAGGTATTTATATAATATTATTGTAGAAGCTGTTGTTTTTAATAATTATTGTATTATATTACATAATATACTTATCATAACAAAACATACGTATTTCAGTACGTCACATAATTAAACAATAAAATTATATATATATATCTGTTTATAATCAATTTAAATCATTGATAGTTGTAAGTATATATTATTTTATTATTTTAGCAGTAATTTCATTTTATTCAATCATATGAATATTTTATCCTGTGTCACCATTGTTATCTCCAGTAAGCACATCTTCAATTAATGAAGTATGGATGAATTAATTAAATATTAATATAAATTCAGTCATGAAGCCAGATCAAAACAATTGCTTTTTCAAAGATTTTCTTTTATATTAAATATATTTTGTTAAATAAAATGTAAGAAATAAAATCTCTAGGTACTATGTATCAAAAATGTTTTTACTACCACCCATCCATGAATATTAGTGAGACTGGGTTATATCTCTACTCTGTGTTCTAACTGATGACCTGCAAAATCAACGGTGTATATTTTAAAAGCTCGACCTGGTTCAACGAGCTCCACTGGCAAGTTGTCCATTATAGATTGCACTATTGTGGGTCGAAGCCGGAAATATTTAATACATTTATGAAACATATGTCTAAGTCTAACCATATTTAAGCCAATTATCCAATACTTCAGTCGGATAATATGGCCTGCAATGGACCTGCGTGTAACAGTTTTTTATGTTAATTTTGTAATATTGCATTTGTGATGATGTTATTTTAAGGTATTAAAATAGGATTGCGTTAAAACTGGTCTAATTTTCCTGCGTTGTGTAGTTAAATAGATCCACAAGTTGTTCTTGCATTAAAACTGTGTCGAAATTACTGGTCAGTGCATTCATTTTTTAAAATGGAACTTAAGTAATTGAATATATGTAAAATGCGAGTTAAATTTTTTTCAAATTGTATAGTACAATATAATACGTCTATCGAAAAAAAATGACTTATGTAATAATATACCGAATTATGCCAGTTGTATGATTATTTTTTAAGTTAATTCCATTTAAAAAGTAATTAAATACTCGAATAAAATTTTAATGAGATTATAAACTTCGCTAGAATACCGGTTAGATAAAAATGTAATATAAAGGTCTATAGTATAAACTCCGTAAGTATTGTTTTCTTACATATAATGAAATTATGCGGAAACTCTGCCATGATGCAGTGCTTTGTTCAGTGGCCTTATTACTTATATGTAGACCATGATAATATATCTCAACCGATTAAACTCAAAAATTCAAAATGAAATATAAATTAATAGTTTGTAATTTTTGTCCGTAGCCACTTGACATTTTCACATAATGTTTAAATAGGCAATTTTTTTTTAATATTTTGTTTCTTTTTGAGCCATTTATATCCATGAAAATTTTTCAATTTTACTATTTTTTTTTTAATATTGAAAGTATAAAGACCCATCACTGTAAAAACATGAAAATCATTTTGGCGTTTTGCACAGAAAGTGTTTTATTCTTTTTAGGTATTCAGTGAAAATGTAAAGCCGCGTTCAGACCAAAGAAACATTTGTCGGAAACACATGTTTTTACTACTCGAAACTACCCTACAAGGTGACCATCAAGCATGTTGTTATTTAAAATCTTATGTTTGGAATTTTTAAACAGAGATACTCACTGATAAGAAATAATTAGTAGTAACTACTAATTATTAAAATACTGAAATTTTATGAAATTTTGGAAAGGCAAGGACACTAGTGAAGGTAGTAGTGTGTAGTACCACTAAAAGTAATTATTGGTTGCCTATTCAAGCGCCTTATTCTGTGACATGATATTATTATGATAAATTATTTTATATTTAATTCTGAGCGGAGCGACCGGACGGGTCGTAAGAATATTAAGAAGTAAGATTATAAAGAATAGAACCTGCAGTACCAGCTATTATAAGTGATGAT
Source organism: Myzus persicae (assembly GCF_001856785.1). Taxonomy (NCBI): domain Eukaryota; kingdom Metazoa; phylum Arthropoda; class Insecta; order Hemiptera; family Aphididae; genus Myzus; species Myzus persicae. The sequence goes on from NW_019103922.1 coordinate 731,464, forward strand.
CCTCCAAGCATGCTCACCCATTTTTTCTTTAATAATGTAGTTTTAAAATCTGATATATCATCTATGGAATTTTTAAATATTTGCTTAAAAAGACCACATTTTAAAATTCTTAACATTTTTTGTACTTGTTTGTAAAGTAGTGTTTGTAGTGTTCTGTGGAGCTATAATAACATATTTTTTTAAAATAAGAGTTCACCTTTCCTACTCTAAATTAGTGTAGATTATTTTTCTGATAATTTTTTTTATGACGTATCAAATTTCCAAAATTCGTATGAGTACCAGTTTTTTAGTTTTAACTAACTTATGAGCAATAAAGTACCAAATACTATAGATTAGAAATTAGAATACGGGAAATTTATGGAATTTCCAGGTAGGCATGGTCCAGGGGTGTATTTAGGTATGTAGTAACTAGTAACTGATAGGTTAGGTGGAATGCATTGTATGGCTATTTATACATAAACATGTAAATATATTTTTTATTTATCAAAAAACATTTATAATCATATTTAGTAATAGTAAAAATAATCTAGCAGAGTATAAGTAATATCATTATAATATTACATTCATTTCTGACATAATAATTGGTGAAGCAGTTTGATATGACTGAAATCGAAACCTAAATGAAAATTATAGGTACTTATCTTGTATTAATAAGACTTTTTTCCCTAATTTTTATTTATAATATTAATGTGTTTGATTATCAATTATTACAAATTTATAAATGCCAAAGTGGTCAAATATATGTATACAATATATATATTCAAGTTTAAACAATTATAGTTAGGATATTCAAATTTGAAGTAGGTAGGTATAATATACGTATATCTGAGAAAAAATATTAATAATAATATTCAAAAAGTAATATTTATTGGTTAAATAATATATATATATATCATTATGTATTATTAAATATAAAATATATATTATTTAAAAGTAATATTTATTCTTTTTATAGTAACTTACTGTAAAACTTCGAACTAACCTCAGAAGAAGTGGTTGTGTTTTGCTGTGTTATGAAAAACTGCCGTTCACCTGGTTTTTTAAATTATTTAAGTATTTTTTTTTCTATTTCTTTTGTCAATTTACATTTCTCTGCACCCCTCACATAAAATCTCTTTAATTTAAGTCAATCTTGTTCCATTTTTAAATTTGTAAAAAATTATAACACAATTCACTGGTTAATAACTTAAAAGAAAGTATTATAGTCTGTAACTAGTGTAGGTACAAAAACAAAATAGAATAATTATGAAGATTATTATTTACAAACACAACTGCTGCAGGAATACTAGTATGATTGTACAATGTAAGTACACTGTGTGTCTGTGCATTTATGTAAAATTTAAGTTTGGATGTAACTGGTATTTGTAAGTACCAAACTTATCTATATTTTAGAGCACTTTTTATATAGGATAGTAGGTAATACAACTACAGTCTACAGCATAATCATTTCCAAACTCGATACTTGAACAAAAACTATTATTTACAACTACTAACTACTGGATGTTTGGATTCTTACTATTATTCTAAAATATTCAAATACATATTTTTTCTATAGAAATTTGGAGTTCAAATTTTGATGAAATTGGGAAAAAATGATTTTTACGATGGTCTTAGTTATTCTATGTTTCTTTACTGTACTCACCTCATTCAATAAATATTTATGGTGGGGACTTGAAAGTTGACACTTAGCATAATTATGTTTGCATATAGGTACCTATTATTATTTTAATATTTTCTATTAACAATGACAAGATCAAGTATTTTGACTTATTATTATAATATGAGGTACACTATTCATAACCGGGAACCTTTCACACAGTTTTACTGGAGGTACATTACTATTAGCTAAATTAATAACAATAATATCATATCATGCAGGTATTAGGTAATATTTATTTATAATTTTATTAAATATGGTCATGGAAAAATAACCAATCATGAAATGAATTTACATTGAGTATACAATACTAAATTTGAAAAAAGAAACATATTACTACCCATATTAATTAAATTAATAGAAATAATAATAATAATAACAATCAACCCAGAACAATGGATGGATGAACTATGAAGTATGTTTAGTTTATCAAAAAATATGGGTCCTATACTTGTATAATATAATATATCTATATAATATAATAAAATCTATGTTTTTGACGGAAATTAGTTACAAGTTAAACCTACCATTTTACTAAAATAGACAAATAAAATATTGATAGTACCTAATTTATATTACCTAATACCTATTGTATTGTTCAAAGAAGCAGCACCTCGCAATAAAAGAAACATCACAATAGTTGATTTAAGGCCCTTGCAAACTCTATTCATTTTTCATCAAATCGACCTTAGCGACTGACAACAATTTAATTACTTCTAGTTTTTCGATTTAAAAAATGTAAAGATGTTTTAATTGGTCAACAAGTCTACTTTGCATCGGTCGGGCCATATTTTTGATATTTTTGAAGATATTCAATACTAAAAATGTATAAATTTTTAAAATGTAAAATATTTATTCTCGTCAAGAATTTTTCTAAAATTGAAAAAGTGCTCCGACCGATGCAAAGTAAACTTGTTTACCAACACCAACATCTTTACATTTTTTAAATCGAACCACTAGAAGTACCTTAATTTTTGTCAGTGCGACGGCTATTTCACGACCATAAATCAGATAAGAAACAATGTATGGTAAATTGATGTAAGTCACGGGTGATGGTAGGGTAGTATACACACACTAATGATCATTTACTACACACAAAGACGATCAGTAATCGCAGGAACGAAATAATTGCCTAAACATAACTCCTTAAAAATGACACATTTGCAGAGGCCTTAAATTTAAATGATATAAAATATAAAATAGATCTAATTAATATGACTTTGCCAAATTTATATGCAAATACGTCATGAACTTGGGAGCCTAAATTATTACCAAGGTAAATCAGAAATTAGAATACTGGAAGCTTATAGAATTTCCGGGGAGGCGAGGACACAACTACACAAGTAACAATAAATTTAACTATTAGTTGCCTATTCAAGTGCCTTATTTTGTGATATAATAAAATTATGATAAATATGATTTTATATTTAATTCTGAGAGGAGCGATGATTGTATTTACTGTTGAATCTACAACGATGCGTATTTTTTTTCTTTATTTTTTAGCCTGAAGACATTGTAGTTTTTAATATTATGTTGAAAATCGAAGCTTATATTATGATGATAATATATATATTATATTATGGATGATGGGTACATTTTTTGGAGAATGGCATTCGGGAAATGTATAATGGAGTTGCAAATATGTTTAATAAAATAATATCATTTGCGATTTCTAAAAACCACATCATTGGGTCCACCAGGATTTTGTTTGTCTTAAGGTATACTATTATATAATAAAATTGAGTATCAGTTATTTTAAGTATATGTACATATTAGAGGCAAAGTGTATAGACGTATCGTTGTAGTTTATATATACCTACCTACTAAACAAATACTCGACCAATTTTGACAAAAAACAATTGAGAATATTTTAACAAAAGTAAAACGCAAAAGATAGTTAGATAGTTAGATGGATTACAATATATTTTCGATATAATACCGATTTTAGTTGTCTGGTTAGTGGTTACCAATATCTAAATGACGAGTATATTATACAAATCCTCAAATTTTGACCATCACTTGGCACCAAATTGAGCAAACTGTAAAGTTATGATATGGAATCACGGACGGGTCTTAACAGTAATAGTTATTATACAAAGTGGTTCTCGAAGCATTATCTTTGTCATTTATCTTCTACAATGCAGTTATTCAAAATCTGATTTTTAGATTTTTTAAATTACTTAAAAATTCTTGAGATTTTTTGTATTAGGTACTTAGAGAGTATCCTGTGGAGATACAATAGCTTCTGTTTTTCAAATAAAAGATTCCCTTTCTTACTTAAATTATTAACTGGAAATTTTTTTGAACATTTTGACGTATGAAACTTCCAAATTCGTACGAGTAGTTTTTGAGTTTTTTTAAACTTTGTGTACCTATTAAGGTTACCTAACTTACAATCCCTAACCTAAAAAATACTATGGATTAGAGATTAATACTCGACGCTTATGGAGTTTTCGAGGATGCGGGTAGTAAATTTTTTTATAAAGTTCTAACTCAAAAAAACATACACATTTTCGTGATTTTTATTCACTTTTTCAAAATTTGAACTTTAAATGGTTATAAAAAAAATTGTGACTATTTATTTTGAATATTTTTCAATTGCCATTGAAATAATATATTAGGAACGTTGAATTAAATTTTCTAGCTTGTCAAAAATTTAACACAAATCACAAAACATTCACATCAAATAACTTTTGTCGCCCTCTATGGACTATGACCAGTCCAAGAAAAATTATATATTTTTAAATATACAACACATCAAATACTGCAAATGTTTTGCATAATAACATATTATATTCTTGGAAGTACATATACTTATAAGATTGTAAGTACCTACCTAGTACCTGTTACCTTTGGAACATAATATATTATACTATATTAATATATTATAATACTTATAGTTACAACTTCCAACTAAACGATATTTGCGTTAATTGTATAATTAACACAACATATATACGTGTTAGAGTATGAAAATTCACCGAATTCTGTAGTTTAACTTAGACTCTATTTCCAATAATTGTGATTTGGGTTTTGCAGTCCTACGATAAGACGTGACAATGATAAAGAAATTCCAAAACATGCGTTTGGGATATTAATTATTTTCAACAACACTATACTACATGTTCGACGGAATAATGCATGGGAAGTTGCCTATAAAATGTCCCTTGTAATCTAGTAGTCATGAGGCCTCCACATACTCACAATACTGATTATTTGTGAATTTTTGAACAAATTATTTGAATTTTATTATTCAATTTGATTTTCCATTAACATTAAGTACTTAAATACAAACCGCATTTTAGTATATTGATTTTGCTTTGAGATACTGAAGGTGATAATATGTACCACAGTTTTTGGACGACTGTATTTTAGTATTGTGTAGCAATGTTGTAGGTATTATTGGTTTTATACTTATTTAAGAATAATAATATATTATGTATAAAAGTATTTCATTTTAGATTATATTATTATTGAAAAATAATGTATTAATGTCTTATTATTTTTCCTATGAATTGTGCATATTAAATGACAAATGCCGATCATAATATTATTATATATATTAAATATAATGTAGGTACTTATAAATAGTACTATTTACTCCTGTAGTCTTATAATTTTATCTCGGTATCTCGAAAACTTAAGGGACCAAAAAAAAGTTTGACCTACAGAAAATTCAAGGTACCAGAATTCAATATACCGATTTTGTACCGTATTATAATACAAATAATTACAGAAAAAGGGCCAATATAGGCAATTTTATATACGATCCGAAAAATTATTTCCTGCGAAGATCCATTCGTTAATAATATCAAATTCTGACTAATCAAAGTAAGGAACAAACTCATTCAAATATTTATAAATTATGGAATTGCAAAAAAATTTAAAACATTGTATAATTAATATGTATTATAATTTATTATACCTATATAATTGTATTTCATTTTCATACGTTTTATAAATATTTAGATTTAACTATTAATATTGAATACATAAAATATGGAATTTTATTATATTGAATTATAAAATGTATAAAAATGAAATATAATCATATATAATAATATATTTTTTGCCACGTAGGAATCTACAAACCTGTGTACCTTTTTTTTCTAACATGTAGGAATTAACATAATATGTACTTTTTTAGCTGCTAGGTCTCGTGTAGGAAATTAACTCCCCCAATTAAAGATTCCCGAGCACTCCACTGATATGATAATATGAATATTAAGTAGAGACACCCAATACTTCAGTCTTGTAATGTATTTGATATTGAAAGTTTAAAAATTAAGTAGGTATTTATTAAGTATTTTAAATACTGTGTTCAGTGTAGTTCGGCCCTATAAGATATTTTTCAATATTGGGAGCCCACCATAGCCTAATGGGAAAATGTGTCATATCACATAGAGCGCGAGAGGAACATTTCAAATTATTTTTAACTATAATGACAAAGTCAAGTTTATCCACTGTTGGGCCTCCATAATATGCCACTAAATTAAATGCATTTAAATATTCATACTAGTATATGCACGAGCTGGGTTTGAAATTAGGGTGTTTGAAATGAATCTGATTTCATGGACGAAATTTAATTTTCCATATTGATGAATATTTTAAGGTTTAAGGGTTTAAGCATATTTTGTTATTAGAGCATGAAATTTGCATATTTTGTAAACTACTTCATTACTCTTGATGAATAAATTAACTCTTTCCAAGTTCCTCTTACAATAGAGACAAGAATTAATATGTCAATCAAAAACTTATTCTAAATTACCTATCATAGAAAACGAATAATTATATACATTTATATTTGAATGTACCTATAAATACTTTTTTTGAAGTATTTAAATAAATATTCAAATATGTTTTTTATTGAGTACGTGTATCTACTCAAATAGCTACAGACTTAAAATAGTTTTCAAAATAAGTATCTGTATCTGTTAAGTACCTATTTTTAAAAAGTATCTTTTAAAAGACTGCTAGTCATTTAACTATTGTCTTCTTCTCACAAGTAGTATAAGGATTATATGTACATCAAAATGTATAAATGTCAACATTTTGATGTACCTACTAAACTTAATAATGTGATCGTTAAACGATAATAAAATCAATGGCACTAAATTCCTATATGTTGTGATGCGATCACTTCACTTCTTAAATTTAGATGACTGGGAAGTTGCTGTGGGTGGGTAGTTGAATGATAATTTTAGAGTTCGGCACCACGGAATAAAACATTTACTATATAAAATATAATCACTTGAAATTTGAAAATAGATTTAGCTTAATAAGTAGGTATAGGGCTCTAGACTCGCTCTTGAAAAGTACTAAGTATGCATTAATTTATGAAATTAAAAAGTAAAAATTATGAACTTTTAATTTTGTTTCGCTTCAGTGCGAATAGTAGATAAAATTATAAACAGCAAAGCCTAGAGTTAATATTCTTAAGAAAGTTCAATACTTCAATTAATACGATGTGCCTTTATAGATACACACTCTTAATAAGTATAACATAAATGATAAAATAAATAACCTGTATATTATGTATTTGTATATTTTTAAAACATAATTTCTAAATAACTTTAAAAAATGTCTTCTTGTTATTCTAATGTATTATTAAATTATACATCAGCAGATATTAATATGTATGTTTTTAGTTACCAATTTGAGATGAACCGTAATATGTATATAAATGTAATTGTTGTTTTTATACCATATATAGGTCAGTGATCTCAAACGTACGGCCCGTGGGCCACATGTTGCAAGCAATAAAAATACATTTTGAACGAAAATATACCAAAAAAATTGTAAAAAAGTTAAATTTTAATCCTAATTTGTTTAAAGTTAATATTCATCAATCTTTTTCAATGATAATTTTTAGTAATTATAAGTAAAATAAACAACTAATTTATTTATATTTTTATGAATAATTTTTGTAATAGTAATTATAATAAAAATAATTTCATAATACATTAAGTCATTTAGATAAATGGATTTTGCATGTATCTTTGCCTTCATTTTGTCTTCAGTTTTTAATGTATAAGTAAAATAGAGGATAATTAAATTTGGCCCACGAACGTTTTTTGAAAAAATGTGTGGCCAGTAGATAATTTGAGTTTGAGGTCATCAATGATCTATAGGTATTCGTAAGACGGGTAGAACACGATTGAGAACGGTCCTTATCGGCCGTACCTTTTTAATAGCACGATTAAGAACGTCCTTACCTGCTAACTTTTATGCAACGTTGCCAAATTAATTAAAAATAAAAATAATAAAAATACAATATACAATATATATAAGATATAAATCACTATATTTTGGTTACAGAATGTTTAGTTCTGGACGTACTAATTGGTTACTAATTCAGTATATGAGACCTAGCTGTTGTTATCGACGATAACTTTTACCTATATATATATATGTATGGTATATAGGTATCTACAACGGCAATAGTTTGAGGATAAAAGCCTAGCAATGATAATTTAATATTAACCGTCGACAGTGTGCCAAATGTCTCTTGTTAATCGCATGAATTGTACATTTTATAAAAAAATTATGAAAAATGCCCAAAAAATGCATTTTAAAAAAAAAAAATCAGATAACACATTTTATACTTACAAAACAACTTTTCAAAACACCAAAAACAGATGCCTTTGCATCAAAATCCCAGCCCTAAAAATTATTACTAAAAGTTAAGATAAAAGGCAACGTCGATAGAAATATCGTTCTCAATCGTTTGATTTTAAGGTACAAAATATTGTTTTTTTGATCTGCCGACATCGTTCTCAATCGTGTTGCTAAAAAGGTAGAACGTTCTCCATCGTACAACACCGACGTAAGACACCATCATACAACATGAAGTGAAGACTGATATCTCCCAAAATGAATATATTATTTTGATTTTGAATTTTTATATTGTATTTTCTTTAACTATTCAAATATGCACTAAAAATTGTGAAATTAAGAAAAAATAATATGCCTTTAAAACTAAATAAATACCAGAAATATTAAAAATTTTGCACTATACTTATAAACCTTTAAAATTTGTTTCGCTATGTCTTGAAACTAATTTATAGCTTATTAGGAAGTAATAAGTTATTACTTATCAATAAATCTATTAACTCACAAGCAGTCACGCCCTAAATTCAGTGCCGTAACAACTAAATTTTGCTTCCAAAAACTTGGAGAAATTGGGTACAAAATACAATCAATTTTTTAAAAATGTAAATTATTATAATAATGCAAATTTGATGTATATGACTGAATATCAAGCTTTTTCATACACTTGTAAAAAATATTAAGCTTAGAGAAAAATGAACTATTTAGAGTAACAACAAGATGATAATTCTGTTCAATGCAGTAGCTCGACGTAATTTTTGGACCATTACTACTAACCAAAAAGTGATTAGATCCATAAAAAAACAAATCTATACATTTCCAGAAACTAAAATGAATAATTTTTGTGTAAAATAATAAAATTAACCCATGTCCCTAACGTTACGATATAATAACGTTACGATGGACTTAAAAAATATTAAATTGGTACATATTAAATACGCGAAATAACCTATATACTGTACTCCACTCATCTATCTAAATGGCCACACTAATAAAAAAAATTTCCATTTAAGATATTATTTAAAAATATAAATTATAGGTAAGTTATCTTTTAAAATATAGTAACTAATAATAAAAAACATTAACATATTTCCTATTCAAATCGTCGCACCATCATTATCGACGTTTCGGCCGGATAAAAATAATATGAATATTACATACGCATAAATTATAAATACATGTTTATTACATAAATGTTTATATTTATTCCTATGCAGTACATAGGTAGCAAAATCACTTCAAGACTGCGAGACCGTATCATATATATTATAATTTTTGTTAAATTTGAACATATTATAGTAATGTGGTATTGACTACGGACACATATATAAAACTATAAACGAATTATTCCTGAAGTGCAAGGACTCCCTGCATGGCTGTATATTACCATAGATAGTTGTATTTATAAAGTATTATTAGTTTTCTACTTTTGCATACAAATTTTACAATTATTAGATATTTTAATTTTTCTTGAATCAACTGTATTCAACATTAATATTTTAGGTATTGAAAAGTAAAAAGTAGCCTGTGACTACATAGGCGAGGGGGAGGAAGGGCTGAGGGCACTGTAGCTCCCGAAAATGTTAACACTATCTTAAACTTTGTTCAATGACTCCTAATGCAATGTAAACAATAATACACTAGTATATTATTTTTAATACAGCCAGTTTGGTGATTTTGACCAAATATAACATAAAGGTCTAAAATTATAAGATACAAATACAATATTATAATAACTATTTAATTTTATTTATTATCAATTTCATACTTTTACAAACAAAAAAATGTGTTTTTAAAGAACGTACAAATATTGATTATTGATATTGAATATTATCTTCGTATTCAGTCATCCTCTGTTAAGTCTATATAAGTCGTGGGTGGTGGCGTATCGGCTTTCCTTTCCTTCACTTGATTTTGATTTAACTTCTCCTCAGGTTGTGCCAAGCTCCACACCCTACATATTCTTGGCAGATTCGTAGTTTCGACTTGATCCAGAACTCCACCTGTATGTTCCGCATTTAAGTCCAACTGATCTTGATTGGAGGAAGACATTTTTAGAAGATTGTCTTGTAAGCTCTAAGAACATATAAAAAATACAACGATTTTAATATTATATTACCTATACATATTTACATTTAATGTCTGGTAGCTACTATTTATATAAATATTTTGTAAAATGTCAACTGTTATACTCATACAAGTTAGTTTCATAACTAGGTTAATAATTTAACTAATTAATAGTTAAATATTACAACAATTGAACAATTTCAATTTTGTCAAAATCTACAGCATCTATCAAATAGTTCTCATTTTCCATAATTTTTTATGGTTTTCCAATTATTTTGAAAAATACTGGGAATTTCAACCACCTATAAAAGTAAGTACCAACTATATAGGTTTTATACTTTTATATAAAAATATTATGATTATTAGTTATTATTTTCAACAACTACATCAATTAATATAAAGAAGGTTGAAGTTTTTATAAATATATTATACAACATTAACCGTTGTAATTTTAAAAACGCAAAATGCAAATTTCTTATTTTTACGTCTTCCCAGGAATTGCGCCTATAGGCGCATATGCACCTTTCACCCAATCTCGCTTCAGCCCTGCCTAAATGTATAATGTATATTATAATAATATTTTATACTCATAAGTTAAAAACTACAAACTTATGATACATCGTAAAATTTAAAAACGTTGATATTGAATTATAATAATAATAATGTATAATGTTTTTTTGTTTTATATATTATGATAATTTTGATTTCAAAGACATACATAAAATAAATCTATTCTGTAACACATTTTGACGATCAAATATGACGTTAAAAACGATTTCGTGTTTAATAATTATATACGAAGAATCGCTTATCTAGAAAGCCAAGTCCAATATTTTAATCGAAATGATATCTTACCCATAAATACTGTTCAAACTATAACTAAACATTAATTATTTATTAGTTATAGATAATCAGTAACAGCTTTCTTTATTCCATCTCTTCTCTTTAATTAATATTTTAAGTTTATATCATAGTTTTTTTTTTATAATTACACCGAAAACAGAGATTATATGAACTATTATTTTTTATAAACTATTAATTATAATATTAAACACAAATAATTTGTTAGTAGTTAAACATCAATTTTAAATAATATTAAACTAGACTTTTACGTCACTCCTGTTACAATTCAATAATATTAAGTTATGAAGTGTTATTGAAAATACTTTTACAGAACACTCACGTTTTTTTAAAAAGATTTTGTAAACACACTGCAGTTAACAATTTTTATTGATAAATATATAATAAAGAATTACTACTTTGTTTTATTATTTTAAATTTAAATCTTTGTGTTAAACACAACTGTTAACCAAACAATTTTTAATCTATAAACTTTTGATATTTTTTTGTAGTGTCAGTGTTTGAAACTAATTTCTAGCTCATTAACTATTAAGCAATACATCTCAGTTACAAAAAACATGCAAATGCGACAACTTCCAAACCGTACTTATAAGTATACTTTTTATCATTCAATATAGTATACAACTATTATAAACATATATTTTTTTAATCGTGTGTTAAAAAGTGGAATTTTTTTTATAAATAATTTTCCCATAAAACAAACACATTAGCCGTCAGTCATTACTCATCAGAAATAGTCGCATATAATTGGTTCTAGGTTACTTTGTATACGGGCGGTTAAAAATCTAGATTGTAGAACGCGGAAAATGTATACGGTCGGTTAAGAAGTCATGACCAATAATATTAAAAATGTTACTTAATTTAAGTACCGTTTGGTATTATAATTATAATTCATAAATATATTATAGCACCAATTAATGTTTGGTTGTTACTCAACCTGTACATTTAAAAAAAAAACTGAATATTTTGACATATTAAACATATTACTCATTTTCAAAGTATTTTCCTATGTAGGAAAAACTTATGTAGAACATTATATTCAATTTTCGGCTGTCATAATATAGTACATTCGCTTTAATGGTAAATTTATTTATTTATAAATATAGTAACACCCGTGAGGGCAGAGAGTACTGTATAAATATATGGGTAAAATAAGTTTTAAAAAACATTCAAGTCACAACCATTATCATAGAAAAATCAAAATCAAATAGATGTTTGTTACTCTAATGTAAAATTCTATTGATGGGATAATGAAAAACAAAATTACGAATGCTTGTTGCAATACAAAATATAGGCTATAATATGTCTAGTATCGACTGGGGGGGGGGGCCCTAAGGTCAATAGCACTCTAGAGCCCTGGACAGTTTACACAACTACAGATCCATTCTTAGTTTATAATGTTTGTACCACAATAAAAATACTTCATCGAACTACATGTAAAAAACGACTGAGTAAAAAAAAAACAGATCTAATAATAAATATATATAAAATAAATATAAAATTAAAAAATTAAATTAAAATAATTTAATAACTATAAATATGTGATATCATAAATAAATGCCAAGTAAAATATACTTATTTTGTTTCAATAATTTATTTACTTGGCGAAAAATTATATACCGCGGCACACGAAATAACGCGAATAAAATAAACAAAAGGCATTAAAAGTTCATTATAATTTAAAATATTTTAATAGACATTTCTACTCAAAATAATTTCCCAGCAAATACATAAATTGAAACAAAATAAGTGTAATTTAATTCAATTAACTTAGAATTTATTTATGATGTCACATCTTTATAGTGCATAAAGATCTGTTTTTTTTTTACTTAGACGTTTTTTTACACATAATTCGATGAATTGTTTTTGTAGTGATATCACCAATTTTTTACACCAATAATTTTTGTTCTAATTTTTCCTTCCTAATATTACTATAGAAACGTCTTTACCGCTACGAGGCCATATGTCTTTCTTACTACTGAGGTCAAATTACATCGAAACTAAAGATTTGATTTTTTTTTTCTTAACTACTTAAATTCAATTTACTTAGCATTTATTTACTTACGGTCTTTTTGGGGATTTTATATTTTTGATTCAGTTGGTACTTTTTTCTATTTTTCATTCTTTGTTTGTAAACTTTAGTTGGCAATGTTGGCATATTTTGTTATTTCGAACACGGTAATAAGTAATAATACACTGTCTAGTACACAATACACTAATTTATATATTATAGTTTATAAAATACAATTTAATTTAATAAGCGATAGTCGATAACGAAATGAAACGAATAATAAATACGTAAATGTGAGATAGTAATAATTTTGTAATGCGAACCCGAAATGGAGTAGGGGAACCGGTCAATACGACAACCCGTGATTCCAGATTTCATTATAATTTCTGATTAAAAAGTTTGCACTTTTCCTTTAATAACTTAATTTCTAACCTTACGATTTTGATGATTTTTGCAAAAAGATCATCTGTTCAATTTGTCTAATTTTTCCAATTTATTAGATATTAATTGATTCAGTAGATAATTAGTAAGGTGAATTATACAATTTTAAAAAATACGTGTGGGTCATATCTGAGTTATAAAATTATAAAAACTTCCACTCTTGTTACATTTATGGCTTTTTCGTTTGCCTAAACATTGTTGCTCATTAAAAAAGTGGTAATTAATCAGTGTTCAATATACTTATGGTTAGGATTTTCTCACACCGCTATGTAGCCTACAGCTTACCTCCAGTTGTACGCGTACCACATTTTGAGAAGCACTGGTTTATACCAAGTGCATACATTTATACTTATCATATGTTTATAATAAAGTAGTTAAATAGTTATTACGTTACTACTTACTAGATATAAAGTGCGTACAAGACAGTACAATTACTTTATTTCCATACATTTGAATATTTCATGTGTTTATTCAAGACGATATTACAATAGTCGATATAGTTTCAAATTTAATTTAAACATTCGTTTTTGTTGTTCATTTAATTAAATTTACGTTTTATTTTTGCGGGAGGAAGGTGAAATGACACGTTTGGTCCTTACGTTTTCTGAGGTGCGCAACTGCTACCACTGCGACCGCTGCCACCCCTCCCCCCCAATGCTGAAACCTCTAAGCGCTAAAAGGTTTTAGATTTTCATTTAAACACGCTCAGAGACATTCTACCCACAAAAATATGTACCCAAAAAGCTACAAAAAAAAAATACTATCATAAAAAATGGAAATATAACGTACTTGTAACGATAGGTATACACAATAACAATGTAACCATAGATAAGTATAATATATGAATGTAACTAAAGAAGTAAAGAATGACAATTATACCGATAAGCGATGAAACGTCGATATTTCAGACATAGCAGTAATTGTGATGGCAAGCGGAAGGGTGACGGGCCGACGCTGTGTGGAGTGTGGACACACTGTCACCGCGACGCCGCCGCCGCCGCGGTTAAGAGTCCAAGGCTACTTGACGCGCGTGCGGAAAACTCTCCTTCGTCGGCGATGACGACGGCGGGGCGCGGTGGGACGGCCGAACGCGGAATAACATTATCAATATTAACCTAATGGTTACCTTTCTTTTCAGTGTCATCGTCGTACAATAATTACGGGAAGTCACAATTTATAATACATAGCGATCTGAAATTACTCCTCCCACCAGCTATATTCTATGACGCAGTTAAAATGGTATTTTATCAAGCCGCCGAGAGTCACGACAATCGTCGTAATGATATTCTTTTGGACAACACCTCATATACAGTCACACAAATATTATAGCGAGTATTTTTATTCCTTTCGTTTTCCAAAAAATATTGCACCGAGAAATATTATATATATAGGTCGTACGAGATCACTTTCATAATGTGTAGTAGCGACGACTAAACCGGTATGCCATAATCGTTATACGGCACGTACTTTTGTTGTTGTTACAAACTAGTTTTTACTCTCTCTGTTTGTGGGAGACGACGACTGGTACGATGCGTCGATGCCTTGACCGCCGCGACGCATTTGAAAGAAAGTAAACAACCTTGAGATTTTATTCGTCGAAAACATTTCATTATACAGTATAATAATAAATTATAATAATATTATTTCAAGTATTTATCCGTAGTCCATACGAATGAAACCGTATTTTCATCACCTCAAATGTGGATGTCCCCGTGGTGTTCTACCTCGAAATAATAATTTAGAAAAGACAATTCGAATATAAAAATAATAAAACCACATAGCTATTTCATATACTCGTATAATTGTGTCATTTAACGGTTGTATATTTTATCATCATCTGGATCGCATTATTATTTAATATCTATTACTGAACTACTATAATTATTATAATATAATAAATTATCTTAATCTAATCTTTTTGTACATTTTTGTAAATAATTTCATGATATCACAAGTTAAGATGTCAAAAATACTATAACATATGTATAAGACTATTGTCAGGAAAACATTGAAATAAGCAGATAGATACCACTATAGTACTTAGTGGTACAGAATCGTTTAAAGCATTCTACATAGGTTAAATACTGTCATTTAATGTTAACCGATTTATTGTCGATTAACTAAGTAGGTTGAACTTAAACAACCGATCTCGAACAATATTGTAATACTGACTTAAGCAGATTGCAAATGGACAATGACTTCAACCAATGTCCAATATGTACCAATATTTCAATAAATCATACCGAATGATTGACCTGACAACACGATAAGACTTCCGAAAACTGATTAGAATTCGTTAAAATATGTCTACTCTAGATGGTTTAGGCAATAAGGCCACATTTTTAAAATGTTGTTCATAATCTCCTATAAATGTTGTATAAATGCTTGAAATTTATGAAATTTTATAAACCTTGATAATTTGAAATTCAAATTAAACAACCTAAAATGTGGCCTCAAATGTTAAGTAGACATATTTATAAATTAAAATCAGTTTTTGGAAGTCTTACCGTATTAACAGGTCCATCGGTAGAATATAATATACAAACGAACAAATTAAATCGTTTATAGTTCACGCATGCAACGCCGAGGCGGTGACTTGTTTGTGCATGAGTTCCCGATATTTCCTTTACACATAGTCACACACACTAATGATCATTTACTACGCACACATTTACAAGACCAGCATGCACACAATTTGAAAATTACCTAATTTCAAGTTTCTTAAAAACTGTAAATTTGCAAACGCGTGCTGTTTTTCCTGTTTTGTACAATTATAACAATAGCCCAGCCCGTATTGCTCAAAACATAACGCTTTAAAAAAAGTACTAAATGCGCATTCATCTATCTATGTGTTATTTAAAAGTAAAAATATCATGCTCCTATTTGTTTATTCGTATATAATTATATCTATTTGCAAGTTGCAAGTAGCAAGTAGCAACTATAATATTATTATGTTTATTTAGTTATAATTATCAATACTACGTGAGCACTCGGTCGAGGCCGCCACCGCCACCACCACCGCCGCCACCGCCGCCGCCGCCAGCAAAGGCGGCTGCTATAGCCTACGCTCTACATGCTATAACGATATTATCCAACATTATCTACGCATGCGCAGCGCCTTGTGGCGTCCCCCGGTTGTTAACGTGACGCCGAAAACACCACCGGAGAACAATAATCCATACTGCAGTGGTTTCCAAACTGTTCACCGCGGTTCCAGATGGTTCGGCCGAGTATGTGTGCGTTGCGCGCATGTGGCAAAATACAAGCTACTCGTACCGTCGTAATTTGTAATAATTTTGTTTTTTGCCGCATTCCAAATCAGCTAGGACACGGTGTGAGGGTGCCACTAGCACTTTCCCAGGACCGTCTCCTAAGAAGTTATTTACAATACTTATTGAAATAATTTTTTTTTGAATTTTTTTTAATAATTTCAAATTGAATCTCATAAAAATGCGAGTTACTATTTAGTATTTTCACTGCAACTAAAACCAAATAAGGCAACCATCTCAATACGCAGAGCCTGACCTCTAACTTAATTTTCAATAATAAAACCTGACATTTCCAAACTTATCAAATATTAGCAGCCATTTACATCTCATTGGTTACAATGTAACAATATTCACGTTTTAAATAATTAATATAATGTTAATTAGTATAATGCTGTATAGTATTCTTATTTTCTTAAAAATTAAAAAAATTAATTATCAATGAGAACAAATTAGTGTTGATTCAATATCTATGTTTCTCGTGGTATTTACAGTAGGGCACTGTGGCTGAATTTGGTTTAAAAAAAGGGCACCTCCGGAAAAAAAGCTTGGAGCTTCTGAATTCTATTTATAATCAATAGTACCTATAATTTACTTTTTTTACGTTGAAGGCCATGGTGTGGTATAAGTACGGAAAAGAGAAAAATTAATATTTTTTTCCTAAATATGTTAGAAGAGTATTTAATAATATTTTACATTTTGTAATATTGTTAATAATACTGTTAATTGTTAAAATATGTAAATTACTTTTTTTGTACATCATTATTGTTGTAAGATGGGTATTATATTACATTATAGTATGTATTGATATTTTGAACGGTTCAATTTTTAATCGTAAGTGGTACGCGTGTCTGTATACTAATATGGAAGGAGCATCCGGACATGGCATGGGTGGGTAGGCGTGCGGACTGACGGGTAGGCTGGCGGGTAGGCTGGCGGGCGGGCAGGCGGGCGATTAGGTCGGCGCGGGTCTCGTGAAAGGTCACAGTACTAACATAGTATACAGATATAATAACAATTATTCAAAATCGAAAAATCGAAAAATTCTAGTGCGCATGTGAAGTGAAAGACTACAATATACACACAAAGATCAGAACCCTAGGTATTCACGCCAGGCAGCTGCAACAGCGGTCATGCGCCGTACACACGAGTGGTACATCAAACAACGTTTAAGAACCTTTGCTCTTTATAGCATCGTAAACATCCTAAACCGGCCTATGTTTTTGTACACATTGGTGAGGTATTTATTTCCACTGATTAAAAATATATAATACACACACTGATGAATGTAATATGATATTATTTTCATACAAAAATTATGTCTAAAGCGAATACAAGACATTGGCAATGCTGTGTAGAATTACTACGAGAAAAACGAAATTTTTAACCTCTACACTGACGATCGTACGATCTACGGCTTTATCGTTTGAATTCAAAAGTGTCTTTCATATATGTCAAACCATAAAAAACTATTAAACAAATAATAATTAATACCTATTAGTTATTTCTTCTGTATTCCTTTTATTAGAATTTACAAACAAAAATATAACTAACTATTATTGGTATACTTATAGTAAAAGACACAAATATATTGGAAGCTTTAGGGGCCAAGCCACCAAACATTTTCTAATTTTTTTTAAGCTCAGTCAATATTATTACAGTAGGGCTTCGTTACTCCCCCCCCCAACCCTCAAACACTATTTTCGCCAATGCAACGCATAGCCTACGCCTCGCGCCTATAGTATATTGTAGTATGAGGCATGCGCCATGAAGTAATAATTCATATTATTTTAAATGATCAAATTTATTGAACGTGGTCAATGTATAATTTATTATACCGACTAATCGGTTCTTATCTAGTTTTCTGAGTATTCAATATTAATGCTTGTAACCGCATTTACTAAACAGAGTAAATTATTATCATTTATATTATGTACAGGCATTATACTAGTATTATAAAATATATACAAAGTGATTCACCAAACATTTTAACTCCTTTTTTCCTTTAATGATGGATTTATTCAAATTCTGATTTTTATAATTTTTAAATATACTAAAGACCACATTTTAAAAAGCTTAGATTTTTTGTTCAGCTTAACCTGAGTCTTGTAGAGATATAACATTTTATTTTTTCTAATGAGAACAAGTATTTTTGCTGTTAATTATCTAGTGGATTTTATTTTAAAATTAGAAAGAGTTAATTTTCTTTTAATAAATTGCTATTTTACCGAACTATATTTTTTGCGTATAATCTCATGAGTTATATATCTACCCAATTTAATCGTTAGACACATTTAAAGAGTTCGACTATTATTTTATTGAAGAAAAATATTATCGCGTGTAGTCACTTTTGAAATAATTTTTTTATGGTCTACAATTCTACATATAATGCATATAATAATAATAATATGCACTAACGTGTTACACCTAATGTCTAAATAACAATACTATGCTTTAATTATCTTTGTCTATAAAATGTTTAATTATTATAATTTTCTTCGACCAATTCCAATGTCGAATAATTTAATTACTATATATGAGCGCTTTAATATAACAATAATATAATAGTATGTTTGAACTTTGGACGACAAATTCAATTGATAAGGCATAATGAGAAATGTTTACAAATAAGCGTAAAAGCAATAAAATAATTAATTCATTAAAGTTGCTTTACATTGTTTACCAATGATATTTTGTAAATATTTTTAAACGTTTATGATAATAATTTTATTGTTTCGACTCCAAAAATTACTGACCGTCCATAACTAGTTATGCAGTTTAATCTTTAATATACCTACGCATAAGACGATAAGCTTTCAACACTTTAACATAATAATATATTCGAAGTTTACGTATTTTCATATATATAGATAAATAAAATAATGTTGGTTTTTTTCATTTTAAAATCGTTTTTGTTTTACATATTTTGGTTGTAGTTCTATATTATATAATACTTAGATACCAAAAATTGATAGCATGCCTACTATATAGAATGATTCATCAAGCATGCTCATATGCCATATTACGACTTTTATAATTTATAATTGTTACAGTAATCATAGTCATATTACCTACGACTTATTTTATTATGAGTTATGACTGCTATAACAGAGCTTGCCTGTCAACGTGTTAACTAGAAAATGGAGGTAATAACATTTTAAAAACAAAAGTTTGTATCTCCACATAATACTCCTACGTAGTACAGAAAATCTCTTCAATTTTACAATATGATCCTTAAGTATATTTACAAATTCCAAAAATCAGATTTTAAATAACTGCTTTATTTAAGAAAAAAAGAGTGGTGACATTCTTGGCGAATCACTCAGTATATTATAGTTTATAACTTTCACCATTTTGGTTATGACGACAATACATGATATATTAAACTATAGATAGTTACCTACTGTTATTAAATTGCCATTTTTCCAAACTATAACTATTGTATATAATTATGCATAATTACATTAATTACATACCCAATTAGCCAGTTAGCCACATTTAAAGTTTATTTCTTTAAAGAAAAATATTTTCGTATGATCACATTTGAACTAATTATCATAGTAACTTTTATTTTCTATGACGTGTACATAACATAAACAGATGTGTACCTTTGCAAATTTCCCAATAATAATCCTACTATTGTCTCGGACCAAATTTCGGAATATTTGTTCATTTTTTTCAACCGATTGCACCATCATAATTTATTCAAAATATATAATGAGTTATTACTACCTTAGTACCTTAGGTACCTGATTTGTACCTATTATGAGCATTAGTGCATTACGATATAATATAAGAATATGATACGCTTTGAGCTTTAAAAGACAAATTAAATTAATAATAGGTATACCAAAAAATTTACAGATAAGAATAAAACCGATAAAATAATATAATATATTTTTCTCTATACGTTATTAATCAATCGGCTTTCATTTTCCATTTTATTTTTAATTAACATAGTGTTGATTACAATGTACGAAGTATTATTTAAGGATATCTATACGGTAGCTAAAGGTAAAGCTTATAAGGTATTAATAACAAATAATTGCAATAAATTAAGCTGAACACACGAATTGCGTCCCAGTTTTTTCTTAACATAAAAGTAACAAGAATAGCAACTCAATTGTTGAACATAATATTTTTAGTGGTTCCCAAATTGATTTCGGATACTGAACGGAACGAGGAGATGCGAATGTATTGATTTTACGATAGTGTTAGTTTTTATTTTTTATTTCTATCTGTCATAGCTGTTATCTGTTATGTATAATATGACGTAGCATTAGCATTGTAACTAATTCAACTGATTCTTAAGTTTTTGATCCAACAGAGTATACTTTTGGGTAGTCATTGTAGTGTACCAGTAGGCATTTTAAGTAGTTGTATTCTAAAACTAATAAAAATGCATACAACAAAAATATTAAAATATTTGGTACATCGATATTCAAAAAAATCTATATTGATGTCAATTGTAGTTATAGCCGTACTGAAAATTACCTCGCAATATCTAAAATATCAATGAGAATATTGTATTTATTCAAAAATAATCTTTTCTGGTATTAGTTGTAAGTTATAAGAAGTAAGTAATAGTCTTATTGAACAACACCTAAAAATCTCATTTCTCCCAGAAGCCCGGATAGCTCAGTCGGCAGAGCATTAGGCTTTTAACCTAAGGGTCCAGGGTTCGAGTCCCTGTCCGGGCGAATTTTTTTTATTTTTTATTTTTGCTATACATTTTTACTTTTTGTGATAATACTTAGCATAACTAGACAATCATTTTAAATAAAATATAAAAGACATTTCATGTAAACATATTAAACATTATATTTTGTATTGTTATTATAGTGGAGAGTTACATAACGGACCATACCCATAAGTAAGTATTTTATATTATGTAATATGTTTACACCGTGCAGTGTCAAACGTCAGTAATTATTTTATACATTTTGATTGACTGTTCCTCAGATAAGTAATTTTATGCAAGTATATAACTTACATGGTATTATGTAGTGCCTATTATTAAAGTACCTACTTTTAATTTTAAAACGGGGGGCGAGTGGGTTACGGCATAACGCTCCGCAGTAAATTATTAGGGGTCACCTGGGTCACTGTAATCAATGTGTTAAATTTTAATTCAATGATTCAAATTCATGTTTACACCACAGTGTTAGTAATTATTTCATAAATTGTAGTTGACTGTTCCTTATTAGAATGTAGATAACTGCTAACCATATTATGCAAATATATGACTTGTATGATATTATGAAGGCAATATTTATATTAGTGAATTTTTAATTTTTAAGATTAATACTTTAATTTTAAATTATTTGTCAAATTTAATACATATGTGTAATATTTCATGCCAAGTGTCATATGCATAAATAAATGCACAATTCGTCAAACTTAAATTCTTTTATTAGTCCATAATACTTTGGTGAAAAATTAACAGAAATATTTGCATCCCGGACATTCATTCAAAATAGTACGTTTACCTTCGCAATTCCTTTACACTCAAAATAAGTTGAAAGTTAGGCCTTTAGGCAGATTTATTCGTAATTTATTGGAAAATGAGCTCCTAAATGGTTAGTGGTAACGTTCTAGATTTTCCAGGACGAATGACCACTGTATATATTATGCATAATATATATACTAAAAATGTACGACCAGTCGACCATCGTCAATACCATTTTAAAGTGTTGAATGTACAATAGTATTAAAATCTATAATTATTACTAATGAAAAACCAACATACCTAATTTTGTATTATGCATGCTACAAAAAATGTAAATATTCGGTTTACTATACAGTGGTTGAAAAAAATTAATATTTGTGATTGCCTGCCGCCGGAAACGTAAAAATGTTCATTATTATATTATTATAATTAGAAAATCGAACGGGTTGCTGGCGTAAAACTATTACAAGACTGTTGATAATAAATAACTGCTGTTCAATTTTTTAATACTTAAACGTTAATTTTCGGTCTTTCTATTAAGCCGTGTCCAATCGAACCCAATGTATAATTACTGGCTAATGGATTTTAGGTATGAGGGTATTTATGATTTCGTGTCACACATACCTATTTCTCTGGTTGTATTTATCAAGTATTATTAGTTTTCTACTTTTGCATACAAATTTTACAATTATTAGATATTTTAATTTTTCTTGGATCAACTGTATTCAACATTAATATTTTAGGTATTGAAAAGTAAAAAGTAGCCTGTGACTACATAGGCGAGGGGGAGGAAGGGCTGAGGGCACTGTAGCTCCCGAAAATGTTTACACTATCTTAAACTTTGTTCAATGACTCCTAATGCAATGTAAACAATAATACACTAGTATATTATTTTTAATACAGCCAGTTTGGTGATTTTGACCAAATATAACATAAAGGTCTAAAATTATAAGATACAAATACAATATTATAATAACTATTTAATTTTATTTATTATCAATTTCATACTTTTACAAACAAAAAAATGTGTTTTTAAAGAACGTACAAATATTGATTATTGATATTGAATATTATCTTCGTATTCAGTCATCCTCTGTTAAGTCTATATAAGTCGTGGGTGGTGGCGTATCGGCTTTCCTTTCCTTCACTTGATTTTGATTTAACTTCTCCTCAGGTTGTGCCAGGCTCCACACCCTACATATTCTTGGCAGATTCGTAGTTTCGACTTGATCCAGAACTCCATCTGTATGTTCCGCATTTAAGTCCAACTGATCTTGATTGGAGGAAGACATTTTTAGAAGATTGTCTTGTAAGCTCTAAGAACATATAAAAAATACAACGATTTTAATATTATATTACCTATACATATTTACATTTAATGTCTGGTAGCTACTATTTATATAAATATTTTGTAAAATGTCAACTGTTATACTCATACAAGTTAGTTTCATAACTAGGTTAATAATTTAACTAATTAATAGTTAAATATTACAACAATTGAACAATTTCAATTTTGTCAAAATCTACAGCATCTATCAAATAGTTCTCATTTTCCATAATTTTTTATGGTTTTCCAATTATTTTGAAAAATACTGGGAATTTCAACCACCTATAAAAGTAAGTACCAACTATATAGGTTTTATACTTTTATATAAAAATATTATGATTATTAGTTATTATTTTCAACAACTACATCAATTAATATAAAGAAGGTTGAAGTTTTTATAAATATATTATACAACATTAACCGTTGTAATTTTAAAAACGCAAAATGCAAATTTCTTATTTTTACGTCTTCCCAGGAATTGCGCCTATAGGCGCATATGCACCTTTCACCCAATCTCGCTTCAGCCCTGCCTAAATGTATAATGTATATTATAATAATATTTTATACTCATAAGTTAAAAACTACAAACTTATGATACATCGTAAAATTTAAAAACGTTGATATTGAATTATAATAATAATAATGTATAATGTTTTTTTGTTTTATATATTATGATAATTTTGATTTCAAAGACATACATAAAATAAATCTATTCTGTAACACATTTTGACGATCAAATATGACGTTAAAAACGATTTCGTATGAGGGTATTTACGATTTCGTTTCACACATAACTATTTTTCTGTATTGATAATCAATAGTATGCCAATATATAAGAAATGTACAAAATATAGTATTTTTGTTTAAATGCATTGTTTTAAATATATTGAATTGCATATTGACTATCCATTTCGAATTGCTAAGTTGCTAAGTACTTGATTGCTAAATTACATTTGGCCTATCGATGAGAGGACTAAATATATTTGTTCTACACAAAAAATATGAATAAAAAAATATTGCTGCATGTTTTCCTACGAACGGTTTAATGGCAGTCAGTAGGTAATATGCCTAATATTGTTTTTTTTCGATTGTGGTAATATTGTTGTTAATATAATCATGTTCAGTGAAATATATAAATAAAAATGATGATATTATGTACATAGCGGTTGTTATAATACACACGCCCTCATGTGCGTGAACAATTTTTGGTAACGCTACTCGGGTTTGTTAACTCGTCGATATTCATAATAATACCAGGTGTTAAAAACAAATAGTACCCATATAAGTAACGATAATTCACTTTTATTACTCATGTACAATATTAATAACAAATATTATATGAGTGATAATAGTTTATTTATTAATTCGTATAATAATAATAATAATAATACAAACAATAATAAAATTGAGATGGAAACTAAAGGTGACAAAATGTGTCGATCAACTGATGTCGAACAAGTGTAATGATGACTGTACTACATCCCATGTACTGGCCATTATTATTACTCTAATATAAATATTTAATACTATTATTTTTACATTTTAGTAATGAGATGTATTACATTATAATGATAACATTGTATAGAAGTAATAATAATGTTATAAAATGTTGTAAGAAGGCTCGCCAGCAGCAATACGCCGGTTCAGGGCTTTGAATCAGCTTTTACCCAAGTGGCCAAGTGTACATTACGATATACAGAATAGAATAGAGTTCAACGTGAATAATCGATGCCACATTTACTTGACATTATTTCATTATAAAGATTCAAGACCACGACGATAAAAATTTCTAAAAATGTGTGAAGAATTATGTCAAGATGAATAGATGTTATAATAGATGTTATAGATTTTATAAAAAAAAGTTAAAAATTGAATGTTTCTACAATTATACACAGCTCTTGATAAAATTGTCTATTTTGAATTTTCAAATTTAACCTTCAAATAATAACCTCCTTTTACTGTAAATTATTTAGTGGACATATTTTTTTTTAAATTCTTATACACCTAATTCAAAATAATAATAAGTAGTATCTTACTTAGCCCCTTAGATATTAAAATGTCCTTAAAAATGGTTTTACAAAACTATTAATTATACATAAAATTGGATCTAGTATTAATTATACTTGAGCTACTTTTACCAATATTTAATATTGATATTAATGACTACTGATATTTTCAAATCACTATAGCCCTCATATCTAATAAACCCATTAATATGGAAATTTTATCCTTAGAACACAAAGTTAAATAACTCAAAAACGACTCCAATGAATTTTGATTATGATACTTGAAATGTTCAGAAGAAATATCCACTGTATATTTTACAGTTGATAAGGCTTCTTTACATTTGAAAAACAGAAGTTTGTATCTCCACAGGACAATATTTAAGTACCTAGTACGGAAAATCTCAAGAATTTGTATATAATATAGTCTTAAAATATACATCAAAATTCCAAAAATCAGATTTTGAATAACTGCATTGTGAAGAAAGAAAGAGAGTGAGCATGCTTGGTGAATCACCCTGTATATATATACAAAAAATGTTTAAATATTGATTAGAACAAAATTTATTTTATTCGACAGGTCATTCTTTTTTAAATTGTATATTATAATAAATGTAATATAAAACATGGAAAGCTAATACGTTCAGCGTTGTGATCAAATATCTAAAAAATAAATATTAAGTCATTGTATGAACTGTATTTTTATGATTAACAATTCGATTGGAATTGACCTTTTATAAAAGGCATAGATAAACTATTCTCCTTGCATTATTAAACACGATATCACTTTTCACATAATTAATTAATTGTCTAAATATGTTATGAAATGAGATTTACTTTATATTTTATAATATTTGATTTTGTAACCAAAATTTTTTCAATAATACATTATACGATGCGATGTATAATTTAAAGGTATGTATATTGTATATATTTAAAGTATGCCTTAGTAATACGCAGGTATAAAATATTATTATAATAATTACGTGCATCATTAGCGGCGGTCCTAGGGCTTGATTTAGGGAGAGGACAGGAAAACCATAATTCGGTATGTACTGGCGTATTACACGAAAATATAAGATAATAAGAAATTAAAATTAAACGATAAACTGATATAGATAATATTATATTGTATACCCTAATAGTTATTATCGTGTGTCCACGAGAATGGGTTCACTCTATAACTCAGTACACTATTCGTATTTTAGAGTTTTGTCTGCGGAAGATTGATGATTCTACAGTCTAGTTTCATATTCCTAAAAATAATTTTAAAATATGTACCTGTGTACTATGTAATATGGGTAGTTTAAATTAGTCTACATTGCAATGTCTAACCTTACAATAAAAGCGTATATTATTATTATATTAAATTCAACTATTCTATACAATAGGCGAAGACCTGATTTTAATTAACACAATATATACTTGATAATATTTAATATTGTGTTGAACAATTATTTATAATTAATTTATATTTGATCGGAATAATATATTCCTTTGTACATGACGTTTAAATGTGTTCGTTGTAATTATTATAAAAATACGATAAGCGGAAAGAGGAGATGGAATATGGAAAGCCGTTATCGAAAATTGTCATTGTTTGTACTGTATATTAAGTATTTACAGAGACTAGTTATTTGATTAGAATTGATCTTAGGTTTTTAGATAAACGATTAAACGATTCTCCTTCTACAATAAAACTCGAAAATCACTTTTCACATAATATATTTAATCGAACAAAATATATGTTATAAAATAAGATGCATTTTATTTTAAATTTATTTATTTTTGAAACCAAAATGTTTTAAATAAGGTATTATAGGGTGGTTAATAATTCAACGTTTTTAAATTGCATGATGTTATAAACTCGTAGTTAATTTATAAATATTAATAGCTGTACAAGAATCAAAACTTAAAATAAAACCTTAGCATCAATATGCAAACTTCCAGGAGACCCTAGTTAAACTAACTATGTTTAAAAATATTATCAGCCCCCTCCATCAAAAAAAAATCCTGGCTACACACAGTTTTTTGATTAAAATTTAAAGGAGACTTTTAAGTTAGATTATCAATTTAAAATCAAAAGTTTTAAACGTTTTACTTTTAACAAAATTAAAATTTGTGTAGTCCAATTATAGTATTACAAAAAAATTATTAGTTTATCGTAAGGTACGCACACCAGTCCACATACAGCAAAACAATTAGGTACCCATGACACGCCCAGACTACAAACAGATTTTGACAACCTACATTTAATGTATAAAAATATAGTACATGTTTTAACAATTATTTATTAATGAAATGTAGGCACCTACACCTAACATAAGTAATTTTTTTCCGCTTTGAAACTAATGTACCTACGTACCTTTTTTGTACTGATTAGGATTTTACATATTATGTAATGTATTAAAATTTTTTCTTTTCTGTAGGCACTAATATACTATGTAATTTTTTTATCATGGTAGATATCGTGTATAGCCGACAACGCTATTCATTTAAAAAATAAATTAATATTAAATATAATATAATATATATATATATATTAATATTTTACTGTATGAACGACGCTGCCGATCGTCCAATACCCGTATGGCGTATATCAGGGGTGGCCAACTTTGATAGACCTGCGATCGACCTCCGAGTTTTTCTAGGTGGTCTCGATCGACCAAAAAAAAAAAAAAAAGGTTGCCAATAAACAAAAAATATATTATATGTGCAAGCGTGTTACACTTATTTTATTACTTTTAATTTACAATTTAAATTCGCAGTTTAACACTATAACACTACACGTATTTTAATATATTTGATTACAAATTATCAGTTTATACGAACGCGATAAAGGCCATTAATAGGAAGTAATGCGGGCTATCCATCCTAAAATACGATAGTTAATAGATATCAGTGTATAATCTTGTTTTTCATAGTTATTTATTGTCTTTTTCTAAATCTAATTTTTATATTCGTGGGATATACAAAGATACACAAATTGTTCAAAAATTTAAGAAAATGCGAAAGGGTGTCGCAATCGACTTGAATTCATCTCGCGATCGACTGGTTGGCCACCCCTGGCGTATATAACATCACAAAAACGCACCCGCACGCACGCACATGATTTCAGCACCACGCTTAAACATGCGTATTCGGAATATTATTTGGACGACCTGCCGTTCATCCAATACCCGCATAATATAACATCACAGCCTAAGCGCACCCGCACGCACACGATACGCACCTCGCTTATACACGCGTATTCGGAATATTGCTCGGACGACGCTGCCGGTAGTCCAAACATGTGCTCGAAAGTACATGCGTACCCATATTCTCCTGATATCCGAGAGAAATAAATTTAATGTTTGCACACGAAAAATTAATGTATTATTATTTATTTAATAAGTATTTTATTATTTAAAAATTTTTAATTTTTAATGAAACAAATTTTAAAAAAATGTAGAATTAAGAATGTACAATTAATATTCAACATTTAATTAATTTTATTAGTAGGTGTGACCGTCCCGTCGTCTAAACCACAAGCCACCACCGTATATAGGAACTTACCTACATTCGTCCTCTTTTAACTCCACTTACACTAATACTGTTGTACTACTTCCCACACTCATAAATAATAATGTGAAAATAAGATAAGTATAAAAAACGACTCATTTTCAATAGTTATAATAAAATTGAATGTTAAAGTTAAGAACCTGTATGATTATCTACACTTATAAAAGCTGGAAAATAATATAAGATGCAAAAATTAAATAGGTGTTAGGAGGGCTCTCGATGCCGATGAATCTTCAAGAATTTGATCAAGTACACCGAACAATATAATTTTATGTACCTAAGATATATATATAATGCAATATCTACAACTAATATTATCTAATTTTGTATATAAAATACCTTACCTGACTGTCAACTATGGATAATGATATTATTACAGTATTAAACGGCACAAAGTAATTAGATAAACAAAATACGAGAAAATAAAAATAAAAACACTGATTACTAGAGGCTTGTTAACAAAAATAACAAGTGTTCGTTTGCCGGTTGTATTTGTACTGGGTGGTGTTCAAACAACCAAGGGATGACTCGGGTCGGCTGACCAGAACTGTGGCATACCAAAGAGGCAGGTGGTTATAGCAAATAGTTTTTGCCCTTCGTGAATGTAGATTTCCCTTCTGACCTTTTTGTACCATCTCCTTTTCTGGTGGCATATATCATTGACACGGGTAGGACACCTTTTATACTGTTGCAGGTAGGTAAGTTACGGTTTATAAATTTGTGATAATAATATAATACGGATCGTTCCTTTTTGTCGACGATGGCAATGGTTTCATTGGAATGTGCGACGTCCACGTTTTCTTAGTCTGCTACCTTTTAGTTTATTTGTTAAAATGATATGTGAGCATTCACTGTGTGAAATAAGAAACTGTCTACCAACTGTATTCCTTAAAACCTTAAAAATATTGTTACTTTTGACTATATATAAACACGATATAATTAATTTTTCCTTATAATGATAGATTCTGATGTTTTAAGTACTGTTTCGATCTATACAGAAATTGAAAATATTGTGTATATTGGTATAAAACTCTTATAGAAGGATGGACAACATAAATTTGTTTTTTTGTTGATAAAACCTTTCCTTCAAACCTAGTATGACTATCAATTAGGTATTTTACGGGCTGATGTACGGTGGACGGGAGTAAATAGGAATTTTCGATATAATATAATAATGTAATTACGTCATCCTATATTTTAAAGGACCCTGAAAGGAAAAAATTTTAATTTATTTTATATTCAAAAAACATAGTACTCCGTGTTAAAAAAATAATGGTCCAACTAAAAATGTTTACGACTTTTCGTTGGCGATATACAGCCATTTGAAGTTGACGTGTGGCTTCATAGAATCTATTCACCTGGCGTTTATACATGTAAATATTACGTCTTCACCTTTATTTACCCATTATTATGAATGTAATATGCAATATACCGGGTTTGATCTAAGAGATATTTTTAATGACGTTCATAATTTTCTATTTAACTTTGTGTTATAATAATATATTATATTACAATATTACATAATTAATTATAAGTTATAACAATAATTATAGTGGCATAGTCACAAAATATGATACTGTTCAACAATCTATATGCACTCGCGGTTCGTTGGTAATATTGTGCATTTTTGACAATCACGCCAAATATTTATTTGAAGCAATGATCTACCTAAGCATTAGCTAAATTCATTAAGCTGGTTACACACTGAGCGATTTGTCCGCGCGCGGGCGCGGTTTTTATCCGCGGCGGTTTTCCGCTCAGGAATTGACATGAGCGGTCGCAGGCGGTTTTACATGTATGAATATGCCTATTAAATAACCCATGTTTAATTGTAAGCGGTTATCCGCCGACAAACCGCTCAGTGTGTAACCAGCTTTATGGTTAGTATTAAAAGAATCATAGTCATCGCAGAAATCTAATTTCTTTGGTTCAAATTGATATGGTGAGGTCATATTGGTAAGTTAACCACAATCGTAATTTATTTTTAAGTACACTCAAAGAAACATAGAACAATACTAAAATAATAAATACTAATCCAGCCCTAGATGAAAACGACAAAAACCCGTTTTATCAGTAAGAACTAAAAATAAAATAAATATTATGTAGCACGTAATTGTTTTTGTACACAAAAATATCAAACCCAAAATAATAATATGTACGACGCGCGATGTACGTACTTACGTGAAGCCATACTGTAGGTCTGTAGCCGTAGCGAGATTAGATTCTATGACGTCACGCGCTAACTTTAAATGACTATAACTCGCTAACGAAAAGTCGTAGACAAGTTTAGTTTGGACTTCTGTTTTTCTTTAATTATGAATTTTTTTTTTAAGAATTAGTTTTTTTTTCATTTCGTGGTCCTTTAATATTTACTTAAAATTTGAATACTAAGAATTAATAAAACAAACAATAATACTGGATTAAAAAATGTAAAAAGTTGTTTTCTAGTAAATTTGATGACGAAAATATCCTTTTAGAGACTTGATCGAATAAATAATAGTTAAGACAAGAGTTCTTACAAAATATTACACAAGAATACGATCATGATAACAATGAATGTAGTAGAAGGTATTGTTTAAAAACCGAAAATCGTTTGAATTTTATGAACTCTAGACTGCAAACAACCGTCGCGGGTGTTCCCAGTTTAGTGGAACAACCATGTTTGTCATTCGAAAAATATTTTATTGATTAATATAAGACGATTTTAAATCGTATACAAAAATAATATTATATGGTGTTTTATTTTAAGTTTTAAAAGAAAAATGCGTTTATTATCAGCAATTCCTCAATAAAATAAAATAATTAGTAGATTTTTAATTTAATAAATGTTATCAAAATTTGAACTTTAAATGCTTATAAGAAAAGCGATCGTACCTATGTATTTTTAATATTTTTCAACTGCTATTGTAACAATATACAGGAGCCTGGTATTAAATTGTCACGTTTTTGACCCAACGAATACAATTTGTACTGACGTTTATAGAATAAAAAACTAAATAATTGAAAATAGAAAATGTTCATTAACTATGGCTCGAAACAAGTCAAAATACTTTGAAAATGTTATCATGTATAGATAAAATGATAAAAAAAAACACTTGATGAAAGTTTCAAGTAACTACAGATATTATTTTTGAAAAACAACAAAATAAGAAAATCGCTACATGAGAAATCGAGTGATTACCCAATGTAAAAATGTTAACTTCAAACGCTCATAAAAATTTAATTTGACTTTCCGGTAGAAATTTTTCATTTGCTAAATGTAGAAAAACTTAACACTCATTTTTTATTTAATTTTCGAAGCTTAGATATAAATAGACATTTTTAAAAATGTCGAACTCAAAATAATTTGCAAATTTTGGTGATTTTTTGAATTATGTCAAAATTCTAACTTCATATGCTCATAAAAAAATTATTGTGGATTTACGCGGAACTTTTTTTTAAATTTCCACCAACAATAACTTACGAAGAACTTTGCCTTATATTTTAAAAATTTTTAACGACATTAAATTTAAAATACCTTTCTATAACTTTTATAGAAACAAATCGAGTTTTTTAATTTAATGAAATTATTCATTTCATTAGTATGAAATGTAGTAAATGATAGTACTATTGGTATTCAGTATTCACTTGGTTTTTAAAAAATAAAATACAAGAAATAGTGTATGTCTTCTGCCAGTTTTGAATAAAAACAAGTTAGGAAATTCACTCCGTGAGAATTCTAAATTTCCGGTTTCTAAGCGTATATAAATATTAAATACGAATAAATTATAGGTATAATTCAATAGTTATACAATTCAAAAATAATTTCGTAACCTTTATGTTTTTGTACCTATCTTTATTTAATCTATCGGACAGCATAAATCTATACTAAATAATAATATTTAAAATATTTAAAACTAATATTTTATATTTTTTTTATTACTGGATAGTATGAGTTCAAAGAATCTATAAACGATTTCAAATCTTAATACCAACAGTCTAAAACTAACGGACGGACACGACGGGGACATAAGGTTTTCTAAGCTCATGCTTAGAAAGAGAAAATTTTTGAAATGTATAAAACAATATATAATAAATATCATATAAAATTATAAAATACAAAATCAAGGAGTGCTTGTTTGCCTAGAATATCGATGTGCACTTCGTCAAAAAATGAATTCTATAGCCGCTAATTCTAGGAAATCATTGTCACAATAATAATTAATATTTATAGTTTTTACTTTTGAAGTTTGAATATACAAACACGTGTACGTTACGC
Source organism: Myzus persicae (assembly GCF_001856785.1). Taxonomy (NCBI): domain Eukaryota; kingdom Metazoa; phylum Arthropoda; class Insecta; order Hemiptera; family Aphididae; genus Myzus; species Myzus persicae. The sequence continues at coordinate 764,974 of NW_019103922.1, forward strand.
TTATGGTTTAAAATGAGTAGTGTCCGTGTTTGTGTGTTAGTTGTGTGAAGGATCAAAATATAATAATATAATTCCTGCAACCTGTCTATATTATCTATTTTTGTATGTGAGCTGTTAATGTGAACTATTCTTCTTCTGTCGAACACAATGACGCTGTCATTATAGCTAAGTGGGTACCGGTACCTACTCATGAATGTTGAATTTTACAACGATTTAAATAAGAGCACGTAGGCAACAAAAACATAATTTATGATAAAATGCAGTTTTATTTTTAAACTTACTTTTTCATTTCAACTATAGATAGTACGCAGTAGCGCAACCAGAAAACAATTTCAGGAGGGAGGGGGGGGGGTTATTGTCACAATGTATTAATTCTACAATAGACAAGTAGAGAACACTGGCCATATTTCTATACCTATTATTATCTTATATTCTAATACAGGGATTTTCCTTCAACCATTTTATGCAGCGGGCCACGTATTATTTTTTAAAAATCTTATGTACCTCATTCATAGTGAAAACATTTATTTTATGTGTCATATTTTGACAAAAAGTTTTCGCAATTTCATTAATGAATGGTACCATCACTGGAATATCCCGGTGTGTATTGAGGAAATGTTAGTCTCAATCGATCAGTAGTTTTTTGATGGTAAAATCTACGCACAGCTGAAAAAGTCTAGTAGCCCTGCTGTTATGGATAATATGAACTTCATACTCAAAGACTCTCGACAGGAGAACAATAGTATCATAGTACAGTTATTTATTTATTTATTTATTTTATTTATTTGTATTTATTTTAGCACACAATAAGGGCGTGAGCCAAATTTACATTTAATATTCATACGATTAAATTGCATTAGTGTGATAAAACAGTCAAAATATAATGATACAAATACATCTTTGCGACATAGAAAAGAAGAGGTTTAATTGCGTAACTGACGACTTTAAGTGATATAATTGTTGTTCCTAAGTTTATGATATAATTGTGCGATTTTAAATTAAAGCCAATTAAAGGGGACCAGTTCTAATTTTTCAATTGTCCGAATTTCTATAAAATTAATAATTATTTTTATATTTTATTAGCTAGATATCTAGCTGGTTGATGCGGTGTTTCATAATAAGTAGGTATAATGTATTGAGACAATATTTAGGCAAATTGATTTTGAAACTTAGTTTTTGTTGTAATTTTGCTCTTAGATCACTCGAAAATCGTTAAAAAAAATGATTTTGCGCGATTGTGTTTTGTCCGTGTTGCGCGCGGACTAGTGAGTTCAAACAATAATATTGCGCCGACGTCTATTTATGACAGCTACGAATGTTATGCTTTACAGTTGGAGTGGGTTTTAACGTAGTTACCTAACATTTGATTTGGTCGTTACTCGTTGTGAATTCTTTTATTAACTGAGTTTTTAGTCCGTCTTATTCAAATATTTAAAAATAATATTTTAATTAAAATGCCCATTGTTGGAGAGGACAGATATACGTTTTTTCCAATTATTATCTTTTGGATAAATTGTATTTGTTGATATAAGTTCATAACATGAACATAGGAAGATCCATTATTGTTCAATATATTTTACTGTTTAGACTGTTTAGAGTGCCTCTCAGTGCATATATTTTTAATCGCACACAACAAATAATGTCACTGTCAACCGTTATCGGCAACGAACGCAGACTAGTAATAATGTACACTTAAGCCTAAAATATACAACACAAAATAACATGTCAAATATAAAATACACTAATGTAGGGTCACACGAAAAATCGATTAATTTAATGAACCAATCGAGAGCCACTAAGTACGTTTAGCCACACGTTTAAGAGACCATTTAAAACTCACTATTTAGATTCAATTAATGCTTAGTGATTATTTTTGAAAATACAGTTATCCGCAAATTGATATTTTAGGAAAACTGCCTTAAATAAAAGCCTTCTTGAGTACAGAAGGAATTTGGATTATCCTGGGACGTATTATAGTATACCAGACGATTTCGATTAAGAGACGCTACACTTTAATGTGTAATCATTATATTGTATTAGTCTCTTGTCGAGTGGGTAACATATGGGGGCGTAATTTCATTTTTTTTTAAATATTGAGCAGACCGCTATTTTTTTGAAATATTTTAAATTATCAATGGCTAGTTGACACAATAAATAGAAGGTTGGATGACATAACACTTTGATTCGAGTTACCCTTCATGAGGAGAGAGGGAAGATTTGACAGTATTATTTACGTATTCAAAAAACCAAAAATTGAAAAAATTACTTAGGTTTTAAAATAAAATAAATATCTTACTGTAACATGTTTAAAAAAAAAATAAGATTCTGCTGTAATTACTTTGACGAGTAGGGCTGGGATTTGTAAGTAAATACATATTAGTACTAAAACATGATAAATCAATTGTTGCTAATGATTAATTCGGTTCACGGGATTTGCAATAAATTAAGGCATATTTTATTCTACATGTTTTTACAAATTTTGTCATAAATACATACTTGTCCATAATTTATAAAATGTTTGCTTTTTTTTTTTTTACATATTTCATAAATGTTGACAAAAAAATTCAATGTGTAAAATAATTTCATAGTATTATATATTTATACGTCAATAATAGTACTCCTATAAATTGTAACTACATTTTTGTTTGGTCTTTAGAATTTGTATTGTGTCAGTAGTTTTTGATACATAGGTACTACCGTAGGAATGAAAAAAATAAGTTTAAAAGTTAAATTGTATGAAATCATAATATTATAATATTTTTATTGTTGTTGCGTACAGATACTTGCTCGCACACAAATCTTTGTAAATCATGTTAATTTATTTATAATGTCATTGAGTTCGATTGAAGAAAAATAATAGAAGAGAAAATCTCGCTTTTAAAAATAGGTGGGTACATAATATTATAGGCAGGTTGCACGTATAATATTATAATATTTTGTTTCTTCGCACAATAAACACAATACTACAAACATGCACATCACCTACAATAGTTAATAACTTAAACACTTTCGTCTGTCTATATACTCGAAATTATAAAGTAAAAAACTATAAATAGGTATAAACTATTATCATAACTAAGGATTTCTAGCAGAAGCGGATCTTTAATTACATTTTTGAAGTGGCAACTCTTTGGTACCATTTAAAGTGCTAGACACATATAGGCCCCATTTAGGTTATTATACTCTTATTTCCTTGTGCCTTCATCAAAGCAAAAAATATATTTCTAAATCAAAATGTCAATAAAAATTGTTAAAAGTCGTATATAAAATATTTTTTATAATGATGTTAAAAAAATTTAAATCAATGATTTGTACAAAAAATAATCATCATTTTATAATGTTTGCGATTTAAGTTTTAATTTAAATTTAAAATCATCATTAATCAGCAATTCAATATTATATTGTTCATTGGTAGGTAATTTTGTTAAGTTAGGACATTTTAAAATTAAAACTTGATAGACACAATATATTTTTATATCTATACGATTAGCAATCGTTTTTTACGGTAGTAATAATGATATCGATCGAATGATAAACTTTATTCACCAAACAAGAGATGTCGAGGGTCGTCTAAGGTTCAGAGTTGATGGAATCCATACGATTTTCAATTTTCAGACTGTATTCCTACTACTGTCAATGTGGCTGTGTCGTGTCATACAATTCGTATTCATCAACGCTATATTTTTGGTCAAATTTATTGTCACACGGTTAAAACATTACTTACTAGGTAATATGTAAAGGACCATACACACAAAAAAATAAGTCAATCACAAAAATATGCAGTATCTTATGTAGTGAAATGAAAACAGCGATACCATTAAATACATCTAATAATCTAATAACCACTATATATTTCAGCCTGCCACAGTCATTTGAAATATTCGGTGTAATCTTCATGTAAAAGAGAGTACAGAGCAAGTATACATGGCATCGGCGAAATTATGAGCCTTTTCTGCGCGATGAAGAAACGATATAAGGATTGACGAAAAGATTAATTTTATCGGTAATATCCATAGAGGAAATAATATTAAAATAAATTTAGTGTGACTTATGTCCATTTGTGAGTGTTTTAACGACAAAAACAATTTTTTTTTGTATGCATGTAACTACAATCATCAAAATACGGCATGTAAGGAAGAATACCGTCCGTTTCAGTCGTTCAATATTGCCAATTTTCAAAGTGGGCCCACGCGCGTCGTGTAAATGTGTGTGTGCGACGTGTGCTTTGCATTGTTAAGTAAACAATGTTAATGGTAGTTAACAAAGTTAACGTGTCCTTTGTATTGATTTGTGTGTTAAATACACGGCAGTGGAGCGCTCCGGCGCGCTACACCGAGGTAATGAATAATTTCGTTTATATTGTCAACATGATCATCAATATTTTGCCAACTATTGTATAATAACTAACTAATTTATTGGATACAATTTCTAACACAAATGTTTATTTTGTCATGAAATTTACTCGAAATTGACCTTCTCACATTTTTTCACTTCAATATTATTATTTTTATGCAATTCTTATTATTCTAATTATAAGTTAATTTTATAGTAAGCCATCGCGTAATTATTATAGAATATGCCGGTTAGTCGCAGTCGCTGCTTATTGGCTCGTAATAATTGATATTCAATAGGATCTATAACTTTTATTTACACTTAGTGCGACACAATATTACTTTTGACGGAAACGTTTTTTCCATCGGTAATAAGTAATAACTAGTGCTAGGCTTTTGGTGACTTTTGCATTTTTTTCTTTAATTGCTATACATTTCTAACCAAAAACTAAATTTGTTTCGTGATATAACAATATTTAGAATGTGTATTTTTTATTTTGCATTTTTTTGCATTTATTGTGTTAAATAACTTAAATGCATCTTATTGCAATTTTAAGCTCATTTTTACAAATATTACCTTCATTTTGAATATTCAAACTAATTTTTGTATATTTAAAATCTTTTTTAATATGTGTTGTATACGTTATCTCAATTAGTACCTATAGTACCCGAATAAAAATAGTATATACCTTTGAACTTATATCGACAACATACCATAGTTGCTATATTGCTGTTAAAACTGTTTTCGATAAAATTATTGTCACCAGTCAGCGAATTGGAAAAATTGAAACTATATTAATAAAATAATATTAAAAATATTATAAAACTGGTATATTTGTAGGTAAACTGAGTTTTCGGTGAATTAGGATTCGGCTAAGTGGGTATGAATCGAAAAAGTAGTATAATTAATTGAGCTCACAAGTCAACTCAAATTTAAATATATTTGTATAATTTACTTCTTAAAACAAATTTTTACATTTTTGGTTAAATATAAAAATGAACAAATAATAATTAATAATAATATTTATTTTTAAATTGAATTTTTTTCGCTCATCTAAGTACATTTTTTGATCATTTTTAAGTTCATTTTTATAGTTTTTAGGTCATTTTTGCATATTTTTTTAGTGCATTTTTGTCTATTTTTTAGGTCATACAAATCCTAGGTCTACTAATAACCAATAAACTGTGTTTTATCTTTCTGTAAGTTTTTTCCAATAAAAAAATTTTTGTATCGATAGCGTGATTGTAAAATAAATAGCAGAGTGATCAAACACACGTCATTAATTGCGTTATACGATAATTAATTATTTTGTTTATTGCTGTCAAAAGCAACAATATTAAAATACATGAAAGGACGTCGTACCCGAATGGACGCATTGTGTTGTCTCCGTCTTACTACTACGCATCATATAACATAACTATATAGTGTATATACATATCAATATATTATGAACTACGAGTCCCCTTACAAGCTTTATATTTCCAAGAGCCAACATTGTTAGAAAGAGATAGTCAATAACAGCTGTTGTAATTTGAAGAGCCCTAAAGCTATCTTTTTCTGAAAATGTTTTTATCTTTGTTATTGAACTGTTTTTCTCTCTCACTATTAATTTGCATAAATGGTTCCCTTAGTTGTATGCTATCTTTTTCTAACAATATTGGCCCCCGGATCTCTTTCTCTGTTATCAGTCCATGTCCATTTATTGTCATCTATAATCATAATTCATAATATGTCTATGTATGTATGTATGTTCAAGAGATTCAAGTTTCCGATTTTATGTTGTTAGGTTTAATGTTAGAGTGAATAGACCTATAATCAAACTTAAAGGAAAATAAATTGTCTGCTTTTAAACATTGAACAGATTTTATGATATTTTAATTTTTAAACGAGTTATGAGCATTTTTAAATATTGTAACGCGTACTTATTATAATAATTTGCTTGAAAACTTAAACATCGTAAAAAGCACAGAACACTGATAATGTTCTTACCAAGAAGTTTGATAATAAATCGTTCACTTTAATGGTAAAGCTAACAACACAAAACTGAAACTGCTGGTGACGTATGTTTTAATGTGTTATGTGTTAGTAAGACAGAGAAAACACAACGCGGGACGTCCTTATATTTGTCACAAACCGACCAAAATCCATCGTATAGTGCTGTATAACATCCACACCGCCAATGGCCATAGAACGTTGAAAGACACGTCACGCGTAGGTATAATGGAATAATTATAATATATTTTAGACTCGGCACTCGGCAGTTGTAGGATTTGCATATTTTTGTATATTATGCTCTCGGTTTATACCGGACCTGCTAGAAATCTATCTATCCTTCTTCCCATACAAAACGCCTGTCTGCGCCACTGCTGCAGATGATGAAAACGCCTTTGAACCCACTCTAAATGGTAGGAGTAATATGGATAACAATACATAATTATTATTATGTATGTATACATCTGTATCTATGCTTAAGGTCTGGGCTATACAATGCTTATTCCGCTGCTTTTTCCGCCGAATTCAAAATGCATTATTTTATATCGGATTAGCTACACACGACGGACGTAATACGCCGCGTTCCGTCCACGGCTGAAAACGCCGATCGGCTTGAGTTTTGCGAACGAACAGCGAAGTAATAAAAACGCTAACTCCTAATTTTACATTGTTTTAAATTAAGATGAGCTATGGCCCTTGGAAAACTCGGCGGAATTATCTTTGTATAGCCTTGACCTTAGTTTTTAATTTTTAACGTTCTCGATACCGATTCGTTCGAGAGATTACATATCAATTAACATTATATTAATATACAGATGACAATTTACGGGCGATAACAGCCAACAGGCATGTCATCGTTATATATATGGACCGGGAGTTTGAGAACTTAAATTAATGTGTATGGAAGGGAAAGTAAGTATAAAAATGTAAAAAAGATGAATACATTTTATATTTATCGTATTTTTTTTATTTCTTTTTAACAGCGAGAAAAATATGACTTACCTTGAGCATTGAGTTGAGTATATTTTAGTATATTTTAGTGAGCCAATTTTGGACTAGAAACTGTAGTTTTTGCACCACTGGTATAGTTGTATAGCCGTATGAGTCATCTCCCCGACTCTCCATCGGTATATAATTTTGTCGGCTTTCGTCTTTGATTATTCGAGACACAAAGTATTTGGGAGTTCATGCATAGAACTATTGTAGTACTATAATAATAAATACATAATATAAATGTGTGACTTATGCTACTTCAATTATGTTGTCGAGCAGTAAACAAATTAAAACTATTTATATAATATGTACTATTCGTTTTTATTGTACGACTGTTATGTGGGAATAACCAATGTAGTGTAATATAATTATGATAATATTAGTAATATTATTTTTGCTAATAAAGATTAGAAATCACTATAATATTATAATATATGTCAATCAGAAAAGAGCAATATTAGAATCGTTTTAAAATAAAATAAATAATAATATAAATAATTTAACATAAAGACTGAAGGGTGGAAGCGGCTACATCCTCTCTTTATTTTCTTAAACTGATAATATATAACAGATATGTAATCAAGAAATGCAATAAGATATGTATTTAAAAAACTAATGACTCTATATTAATATTATCATATTTTCAACATCTATGTCATCTTGTACTACGTAAAATATATTATTCGTATAACTACATCGCTCACTAATTTTTTGTATACACACTTTCATGTACAGGTATTTATTAGTGTTAATTCTATGCTAAGTCTATGCATTTTTAAAATCGGCAAACATTTTTTTCTAAGTATGTTTCGCTATATAATATTATTAAAAGGATTTAAGCATTATATTAGTTTTCTCCCTATGACCCACGAGTGACATAGAAAATTTACGTTCATCAGAATATAAAAGCGAGGTATGAAATTTTTTAATTGTAACATTTTACATACTTACAACATGCTTACAAATCAAAATATCGTAAAAACTGACCCAAGGCGACCGATAATGTTTTTAAATTAAAGCTTGCTATTAGGTGGATTCACCCTAATACTAAAGCCAACTACACAAGGTACTTTCCCTGAACGAAAAATGTGTATGTCGCGCTTGGGTCGGAGAGAGAAAGCAAATGGTACGCTGACATCTTCGAGATCGTTGTACTCACACGTGCGACTCGCCGTCTGCGACCTTCGTTTTACTAACACATAATATAAACAATAATATAGGTACCAACATTTCCGTTCCGCAGTTACAATTGTGTGTTGTAACGATTATAGAGTGATTTTATTAGAGTGAATTGATCTCATAATATTATCAAACTTATAGTGCCCAAAATGTTATGTGGGGAGGGGGCACTCTCTAACATAATATTAAAGCCAACATAACACATTGGAACTACAGCTTAATGAAAATTTGGTATGTTGTCAGTATTATGTAAGACCGCGGAGACGACACGCGCTGGTAAACGTCCTCGTTAAATGTTACCAGTTCCAATACCGGTGAGCGCACGCTCCCTTCTCATCCAATCAAGCTGATGGAATTAATTATTATCGTTTTCGAACTATCCTAAGTAAAAGATGACAGTCGAGTCATTTCGAAACATAAAAATTCACAAAAACATTTTATCAGTCGAAACGACAAACTACTATAGATAAAACTAAAAAGGCAGTATATTATACTTGGAAATTTAGCAGCTGTAGAATAATATTAATAACAATGAATATTATACGATGACCACCGAGATCATAACAATAATAGTATGGCGTACGTGACGAACGATAAACATTTTTTTTTTATCGATAAATGGAATAATCTCATGATTACCGTTTTTATGATACTTTGTTTGTGTATAATATTACTATCGTTGTGTGTGTAAATCCGTTACCTGCAGCTGCGGCGGTAGGGTCGCGGTGGTGGCGGCAGTGACGTTTCATTGGACCTCTCGTGACCAGCGATGTGGCTGCCGCCGCGACGCTGTCACGACCACTACCGAACATTGCCGACGCCCAAGTTTCGGCGCTGTTGGTCCGGGGCTGCCATCGAACAGCGCTCGGCATCGAAACTAGGAAAATATTAGTCGTTTGGTGCTTGTCGTTGCTGATTGTTGACTGTTAGCGTTGTCAGTGAATTTGTGTTCTACCGTCGTGCCTTTCGACCCTACCGTTTCGTCGCATTCTCAATTCCCGGATTTCTTCACGTCAACCATTGATCATGAGAAACTTCAAATGCCCGAAGAAATTTAACGGTGAATCATTGTCTGACGATGAATTGGGAATTCATCGTAATGACGAAGAAAATGAAGAAGAAGGTGACGAAGAACCCGACGAAGAACCCGACGAAGAACTCGACGAAGAACCCGACGAAGAATCCGACGAAGGATCCGACGAAGGATCCGAAGAAGGATCCAATAATGATGACTCAGAGTATAATGAAGATCACCTTCCAGATTTCGATGAACAGGAAATGTTTTACGGAACTTATACGAGATATGAGGGGGGATCATCCCGCTACATTCCTCCATTGTATCCACGTTATGACAGTATGCAATCTGGATCATACTTCACTCCACCGGAAATCAGTACTGTCCGCTCCCAAACGAGGAGGAACGTGGCTAGAAGGCAAAATACAGGACGTTCGGGCGTGAATTCTAATAACCGTGGACGTTCAAGGCAACCCCTAAGGTACGGTCTAACATCAATAGTATAGCTTATTTTAATGGATAACAACCATGACGATGTTAATAAACAAAACAACGTTAATAAACAAATGCGCATCATAATTTTTTCGAATGTCAATGGTTGGGCCCCGGGGACGTATGTTGCGCACGTGTTCGTCTTTTTTTTCGTTCTCGTCGCTGTCGTTGTCCGCCATTGCGCAGCTGTGGTTATTGGGTGGCAGCCGGCAGGTACTCCGGGCACCCGCTCTAATTTTTCAAGGACATTATAAAACCCTAGCGTTACATGCGTGCAACATACCGGCGGAACGTATTGATACGTATCGAAATTTCCTTTTTGAAAATCTTACAAATCATCATCATTATCATACTGTATACACGACTAATCACGATTTTTACTCCCCACAGTGCACAGGGAAACGTACCAAACACACCTTTTACGCAAGGCATTACGTTCAACGGTTTTAACCGGAACTATGAACCCGTAGCGGTTGTCGGCCATTGTTTTGATAGTTTGGATAACATTATGTACAAAGTGAATTGGAGACAAGACCCCCAACTCTGGAGGCCAATCGAGTCGAGTTTGATGCGTACGTACAAGCCCACTATGGTCATCGATTATTACGAGGCTGAGGCTAAGAAAAATAAAAATCAGCTGAACTACTACCCCGTCATAAGCCAAAACCAAGACCAATAGCGTGGTTAGTATATTTTAATAATAATAATAATAATAATAATAATAATAATAATAATAATAATAATAACAATTAGGTATACCTATTACATTATAGTGTATACAATACAACTGTGTTTTCTTTAATGAGGAGCGATGATGTAGATACAACAGTTTATTATTTTATTGTCATGACAGATTTATCACGTCACCTAATCAGCTATTTAATTAATAATAATACATTTTCGTTTTTAAGAATCCAAAACTATTTAAGTCCATTAATTTTCCGAATTTTCCTGCGATGGTCTACTGACCGATTGAAAATGTACCTGGATTAAAAGCAAATAATAACTACTTAGTATTTCAAATAAAGTACATTATTCGCTTTACTTACCTATACTTGTTATCAATTTGATTTCCACACCAAAAGAAGTTTCACTTTACTCACGTGTACTCTCAACGCCCACACTTATTTATTTAATAATATATTAATAAATTATGTATTAATACCTACCTATTATATTATGATTATTAATTTTTAATTTAATGTTTTTCTAGAGACACGAGCAAGAAAATAAGAGTGCCAATGATTTTTTTCCTTTTTGATTTATTACAGTATATTATTATGCTATTCATTTATAAAACATATGTAATCATTTTTTTTTTATGATAATTTTCATAATGTATCAATACATATACTATTATACATGATTTTTTTTATAATATTTTATGACTTACACAACTTGACTTGATACAAATAATGATATAAATTAATATACATAAAGTGTTTCCTAATTTATAAACTGTGGTTGACCCATTTATTTCCACTTAATGTTTTGTGAAGATATGCAATTACAATAAGAATGTATGTTAAAGTCACGGTTAGAAGGTTAGAAGCTTATAAGGTTTATTTAGGATATAACAAAAAAACAGAACATTTTTAGTGTACAATATACAGTAAGTGGTCGTGTGTTGCGATTTCATCTTTCAAGAAACAAAAAATGTTTTTAAAACAATTGATAGCCAATCATTACCTTGGACACATGGCAGATTTGGTTACCAAACGACCCCGCGGGACATGCCTAATTAGTAATTTTTTACGCAAATTTACATAGGTAGGTAAGGTTATAATAAATTTACATACTTTTGAGTGTCTAAAATAATAGTAAAAAAAACATTTAAAAATATGCTTACTACTACTATTTTAATAGTAAGATCCGCAAATACCGTTTTTTGCTCAAACCAAGCGCTAGGTAATTTAGATAAACGATTTTCATCTATACTCGTTTATACACAATTAGGCGTATAGTACGACGCGGTAAGTGATAACGAATAGCATGACCGCTTTTTCCACCTAGATTTCTGTACAGTTGTACGTTGGAGTATTACTGATGATCATCCCGAGGGACTGTCAGACTATGTTTAAGGCTTTTGTGTATTTTATTTCAATGTTAAATTTATAGATAATCGTCGTTTTGTAAACACTAAACATGCATTAATCACGTTTTGGACCCACTTCCAGCAGCTGATTTACGAGTGTGAGAACAGTTAAGTTCGCCGGTCGTAATTTTTTGTTCACTAACTCGCTAAGCGCAACGACCTTACGACGAACAGCAGACTGCATTCGTGCTTCTAAACGTTTTGCGCCATTCATTCGTTTATTGATATTTGATAGTAATTATTGTAATATTTCCTAACCTTGTGCACACGTAGTTTGTGCAGAATATGCCGTTTAGTAAATAGTAATACAAGTTTGTTCATTGATAGTAAATAATAATATGAGGAATGAGGATATGACATACTCAGTACTCACTGTCTTCACAAACACTTTTGGAGCAACGTAATTGGAGAGCGATACGATAGTCCTAAACATAGATAAAAAATAAATGGATCGAACATATAACGTTTTATCAGGGGTGAATGAAATTATACGAATTGAGGCCAAATAAGTATTAAGCAAGTATTAAGTATTAAGTATTATAGATAGTATACTATCTATAATCGTGGTATTAAGTATACTCATTGTTCTGTGGTATATCCACAGATATATGTTTATATATCTGTGGGTAGTGGGTATATCTATATCTTGTATCTGACAATATATATACATACATTAAATATATTATACAATCATACCAATATACTATACACATATGTAAGCAAAAGCCCTAAATTTTTTATCTATGTAATATTTTTTTTTCTTATCCATATATTATGTTACTTTATATTTTTAATATTTACTCAATATGTTGGACCCCGAAAATAACACAATATAACACAGATATATATAGTAAACATCTGTGCAATATAATGAGTTTGAAGCATAGGTCTTAATATTATACTGCTAGACAAGTAATGTGTACAACAACCACAGATATACTATATACGGTAGACGGGATAGTGCGGGAAGATATTTAGATAAAAAAACTATTGTATTTTGTTGTCAAGACAACCTACATCACAGTCAGATGTTTACCGCCGCCTATAATACTGTCGACATACACATTATGCATGTCAAGTGATATATTTAGAAGATGTCAGGGCACTGTTTGTTTACGCAGAATCATTTTTTTCATGGTTCTGAGTTAGCTTAGTGATCACCTATAAAAAAATAATTATAAAATAATATTTTTAGGGAATGACAGATAGATTTGTCTAAATATTATCTCAAAACGGTTAAAATCTGATTTAAATTTACAATTTACAATTTTAATTTTGTAAGTCGAATGCGAAGTCAAATAATAATAAAACATGAGATCAATATGTCATACCCTCAAAAATATTATCCTCTATAATTTTGTAACAGGTGATTTCACTCTAAGGTAAGTCGCTTAGTCGAAAATCATAAAAAAACGATTTTAGGTGAAAGCGTTTTATCTATGTTGTGTGTGGGTCTGAGAGAGAAAACAAAATATATTGAGCCGACATCCTCATGAGCCTATGGGCAATAGTTACCCTAGTAAAGTTGTGGTCATGAATATAGATAGTATACTATCTATAATCGTGGTTGTAGTATAGGTATGTAGTGTTAGTACTGTAATGTCTATAGCAGCTGAGATCTGCAGTTATCGGTATAGTTAGTTCGAGAACTACTTTTCGTTACGACGTTATCGCTACTGCCTACTGTTATAACTGCTGGTACATAACGCCGACGCGGCCTAGACTGCGATCCGGCGTCCACCAAAACGTTATCAGCTGACGTTTATCTTTTTTCGTGATTTTTCCATTGTTTTTTTACTGTATTTGTATTTAGTGACAAAATACAAACAATTTTAGCCGATTATTTCGATGATTGATTTGTATCGATTCATTTAGTCTTAAAATTTTAAAGCATAAAAAACTATTGGTGATGAATTCATCAGTGTTCTGTTGCAAATAATTGCAAGTAATTAATAAGTATTATCCTAGTCCTCGTATATAAAATACTAAGGTAAGTGAGAAATTTGAGCGTTTTTGAATTATACGCTGGACGTACTCATACCTATCAATTATCAAATATATTTAAACTTGTTAAGTGTAGTGTGAAAACAATGTTATGATATACGTTGTTATATAAAAACCAATATTGTTTTGTTTTTTTTAGATAAAACTCAGACCAAAACACAGGTAATCTAGTGACTTCAATTTTTTTTCCTATATTATAATAAAATATAATTGTCTTTTGATGCAAGTAATTTGTTTTTAAAAATTAAAAACACGGTTTTTGTAAATAAAAATACATTTAAATAAAATATATAACTATCGAGAAATAAGTATCGAAAAAAAAGTCTACATAAAAAATATCCCAGAAAAAACTATTGGTAATAAATTTAGTACAGGTATTATTGTAGTATAATTTACATTAATATGTTAAAAAATTAATAATGATTCTACAAATAATTTGAATTAAATATAGCGGTAATAATAAATGGTAAAAAAATATATTTCATTAATAATTAATTTTGTGTATTGTAATATTGATACACTAAAAACAAATTAATAAATAATCATAATTTTACAAATATTTTTATTTACATGTTATTATATCTAACGATAAAATAATGATGGAAAATCATACTAATTATAAACACAATTCCAATGATAGTTTTTTTAAATTTGCAATCACGATTTACTTGCTTAAGTCTAAACATAATTTTTATGATCACACATAAAGTCAAATAATAATAAAATCTAACGATAGTGGATTCAATGATATTGGTCTGCTTTCAAGCATTCTTGTGAATCTATCTACTAGTTGTTTGTGTCAAAAGGATTCGACCCCGGCCGTTTTTATGGAGTTCAATATAAGCAATTTGATGTGTAAATGCGTACGTAAGCAGTGGTATGAATGATCATGATTCATGTTGCATATTCAGCATTTATATAATATAAGAAACGTAGTGTTTAACCATTAATAATAATAAGTATCATATTACGATCGGTGGGGATTGTCCATCGGTCAGTAGCCAGCACATAATTTCATTATACGACATTACGATTTATATGTTTGACAATAAAAGACTATAATTTACGTTTGCGTTATTATTCACATTAATGATACACAACAGATCATAAAATAAATAGCAGAACGCTCTCACACTTAAACTTCCACATCAATAATGCGTTAACACAAAAATTAGTTAATTTGGTTTTTTTTGTAAATTTGCATTTTTGCAAAATCATATTAACCAACCTATCAATAAAAATAAAATGTCTGAAAAACATATTTGAATTTGTCATAAAATTTACTTGAGAACTACATTCTTACATTTTTTAATTCAATTTTTAATATTTTTAACACTTTAATTTCTTAATAATAAAATTATTTTGAAGGGTTGAGGTGTTCAATTTAAAAAAGTGACAAACTTCAAGACAAATTCAAATAATATGTTTTCAAAAGTTTTATCTGATGGCTAGGAGTCAACAATTGGCATAACGACTACTGTGGTCAGTGAACTTAGTTTTGACTCATTATTCCTACGTGAAAACTGATAAAACCCTTGGCCAATTTAATATTTTTTTAAATTTACTTTATTAATTCATATAACTGTATAAGACGTAGATCAATTTTTGTTCACTTGATAAATTTGCTGAAATTGTGAAGTGCCGAAACAAAAAAAAAATTGCAATCAGTTTTCAATAAAACCGTTCTTGTTTTTTGGTGTAGCTAAAAAAATATTCTTATACATGACATTTTCACCTAATATTTTGATCTGTGTTTTCATAACAGCTTATGATTTTTTAAATATTTTGACTCTTAAGCTATTTTCAAATTTTATTAGCATACACTCTTTGTAGTAATTTATTTTTTAGTGTTTGTAAACATTTGGAAAGTTTTTTATTTAAAAGTATAGACTTTTTAATTTATTTATCTAAACTTATCTAACTTTTTATGAGCGTTTGTAGTTAGAATTTTGACTAAAAATTTTTAACTTTGGTAAATGCACCGTGAGTGCTGCAAAAGTATGATACATTTTTATTATTTATATCTTCACATAAGCTACTCAAAAAATATAAAGAATATGCATCTGCATAATGCTATATTTATATTTTATTTTTATATTACCTATTTACCTATATAATATTTAAGTACAGTATCCATGTACAGTATACACAGAGCCCTTTTTTTCTTTTCGGTAGACTTTATTTGAAATCTGGTTTCAGAACCTTTAAATCTAGATACTCAAAGAAAATATTTTCAAACTAATACCACTTAAGGAGTGCTCTGTGACTAAGTATACAAAATTTTGTTTTTCAAATGTTTTACACTTTTATTAGTGAATATTATTTAGTGGATATTTTTGTTGAGAATTTCGATGCTAAGAATCATGGTCTCGGTTTTTTTCAAAATTCGGGGTACAAAAATCATTACCTATCTAGTTGGAGTTGCATGAGTAGTTTTTTTTCGTGAAGAGCCGAGTTGCGTGCTGGATTAATCTACTGAAATTTCAAAAAATTGATCGAAAATGCAGCATATATGTTCGGATATGAAGAGTAGAACATATTATTGAGTTTCGAATGAAACGATTCACGATCATTAATAATACGCATTAAAGTGTTTGAAAACTCAGTCCATATTGACGGTGAAAATTTACAACATTCAAAAAAGTTACAAAAATCATGTAATTGTTGATTACATTTTGGTTTCTTCTTTACGAGATCCTCATAAAAAACATTTTTGAAATTCCTCGGGTTTTAAAAAAGATAATCCAAACTAAAATTTAAAAAATCTGATTTCTTCTTAAAAAATATACTTACTCAGGCCAACTGATTGAATTTTACTATGTGTGAAATGATTTAAGTGTAACCAATAGCCTTTACGTACTATTTAGGGGAAAATCTTCAAAATTGCAAATAATTGTGTAAGTACCTATAGCTTGTTAAAAAATCAGCGTAAATTATAAGTGGTGTAAAAGTTTAATTTAAAAGTTTAGTTAACCCATTTTATTTATTAAATTGAAAAATGTATTTTAAATATATTTCTGTAGTTTCGCTTTTTATTAAAAAAATACTTACGTGCCTAGTATAATTTGCATATTAGCTCCATGAATAATGAATAATTGATATGATGACTTATTACAACTTTTAAACGTACCATCAACATATTATGCAACGTCACATTGAGTTAAATATATCAAGCTAGCTTGTGTAGAAAATGCTACAATATTTTTTATAAATTATCTGTAAGCAAAAATATATCATCTAGTTTCGTTTTAATTTCACCTGAATTTGTTAGAGCCAAATTGAGTTCTACTAAATGTTTAGGCAACTTTGGAATCATTCTTAAACTTAATATTTTTTCTTATTTGCATGGTGCCTATACTTTATTATAGGTAGTAGTCAAACTGTATCCAACTCACATAATTACCTATGTACGACTTACATAGCTTTTCACATGGATAGTCCAGAGCTTTACGTTTTAATCCATTGTGTACTTTTTGTGGAGTTAAAATATTTACAACATCTTTATCATGGTCGTGCATTATTAATTATAGCCCTGGCGCTATGGATTATGTAGGTATGTAGGTACAAATATCATACAATTTATGTAATATTTGATCAGTTTTTGTCACAAATTATTATCATTTATTATTATAATTTTTAAATCAATTAAAAAGCAAATTCTATTCTAGAATCCCTCTTATTGTATCCAATCTCTTATCTAAATTGTTGTCGTAAATAACACTGTGTACTCGTAGGTAGGTATTTAATGATATATGTAAATATATATATTTAATATCGCTCTTAAACTTTGTAGAATTATACATGTACAATGTTCTCAGTGACGAAATGATGAAACGTAACTACCTAAAATTTATCAAATGTGGATCTAATATTTACCCAAGTATTAGTATAACTAGGTACCTCAATAACTCTTAAAAAATTGGAAAGAAATCGCTTCCCGATTACCACTTTTGTTTCAATCATTGTAGTTATTTAGCATAGTATTATCTATATTCTATTGTAGTAATAGGTAACTAATAACTTTTAATATAATTTCATTAATATAGAACCTAGGTATGTACCTAATATGTTTTAATAGCCAAATTAATGGAATCTGATTAAATACGTATACGAAGTGCGTGTTGTGACTTTGTGAGTTACTGTGTTCTAAATAAGTAAGAGGAACGAGTCCAGAATAATGAGGGGTAGCGGAATAATTAGTATTTAGTAGGTAATTACTTATTACTAATCATGAATTAGTTGAAATTTATAGTTAAGAAAATTTCCATTGATTTAGACGTTAGTTGCATTCACATCTAGGTTTATCAGCATTTTCACTAATCGATTTACATAGTACCCACGGTATAGTAACTAATGTTGAGTAAAGTCATCTAGTTTAGTCAGTGCATAAAACTATAAAATAGAGTGACTCGCAGCTGTAGATTACTACCGAGAGGCTAATTCACTATTGCTGTTTACATTTTTTAGAGGTCTTAGAATAAAAAATATGACAACCTCGTAGGTTTTTAGTTTAAGTTCTACTTTGTATTTACAAGTTTACTTTCATTTTTAAATTCAAAAACAATGAGTAATATTGAGTGTATATTGAGTAAAAAATCTCTATTTTCTATTTTTATGGAAGGCTCGTTAGTTGTTTAAATGTATAAAATAGAATATTATTACATTAGCTCATTTGTTAAATAATCAAGTTTATAATATATTGTATACCATTTAAAAATATAATCGGTAATTAACTTTTGCGATTTTTATTGTTGTTCATTATTTGTATGTAAATACATATATTTACTAAAAAATGATAAATCAATTGTTGCAAATGATAAATTCGTTTCACGTGATTAGCAAATAAAATAAGACATACTTTCTTTTATATGTTTTAACATATTTTCTCATAAATACATATTTTTACATTTTACATTATTTATAAAATGTTTGCTTTTTTTAATTTCGTTAAAAATCCAATATGTAAAATAATTTGTCAATTTACATCATCGAATTGCCATTTAGTGGTTTAGTAGTATAAGTAGTATGATACATTTATCCGTCGTTTATAGTACTCCTAATAATGGAAAGTGTATTTTTTTTATTATTAATAAGCTTTTAATAGGTAACTGTGACAACTTGACATTTTAAGTGTATTATTATATTTTGGCCATTTTAATCAGATTTATTTGTACATATTTTTGGTTTTTTATTATATATAAATCCTAAGAGTAGTCATGAATGTAGTACCTATGATTAACACTCTGGTGTCTGATATAGACATATTAAATTATCGTGATGTGTGATTTGAAAATAAAAAATTCAATAAAAGTCTACTTAAATAGAGCAGAATAGTTAACACAGGTAAATAAAATACAAATAATAGTAAATTATGTTCATTGTATATTCTGTCCTATAGGTTCTTCCATGTAGATAATATAAAACATGATTGATGACTGCAAATGCAATGAAAGTAAATTTAACTCTAAGAAATAAATTAGAATATAGGATACAACTCCAGATGATACAAATACATCTTAGGTTTGAATGGTTTGATATAATATAAGTAATGTTATGTCATTACTAATCAATTGTACATATATAGGTATAATTATAATTATGTAGGTACATATTCTTATTCATAGGTAATTTATTAATTACAAAGTTCAAAATAATCAAACTTTTTAGTTTTTACTTTAAAGCATTTAATAAAATATACATGTATAGTGAAATATAATTAACACAACAATAATTTGAAATCTTAAGTCAGCAAAAATATTATAATATTATAACAAAATAAAAAACCCACACATATAAAATTATAGTTTCATTGATTTAGGTTTATAGTCTTCAAAATCCTGAAATAAACAAATTATTATTATTATTATTATGATTGTACCTTTCCACCTTTGAAGTCAATGACATAACTTATACAGCTGAAGACATTATAGCATGAAAGAACCCAAAAACACTAGTCATGTCAATTATTATTGTACATGTACCTATTTATGTACTTTTAATGCCTCCCTGAAATCATAAGGGTAGTTACCTACAAGTGGCAACCATTATACCAAGTACCTATCAACAAAGAATGTAAGATTATAAGTAAATGATGAATGCTTGATGTTATTTTCGGAATTTAATTTACATTTTATAAAATCAACAATGTGTTTTGAGAGGACGTGATACCTGCATGTGTTGTCTCTGTCTTACAAGTGCGTAACATAGCAAATTTTACGCTCAGCAGAAAACGTGTAGCTCCGTTAGTTTAAAAATTAGTGCGAATTGACCACTTATTAAATCTAAAGGTAAGATTATTATCTAGGCAACCTCATAGGTTTTTTATTATATTTTAATTTTAACGCGAGTTATGAGTATTTTAAAATTGTACATTTTTTATACATCTTAAAATACTTATAACTCGCGTTAAAATAAAAATATAATAAAAATCCTGTGAGGTTGCCTAGATAATAATCTTACCTTTAGATTTAATAAGTGGTCAATTCGCACTAATTTTTAAACTAACGGAGCTACACGTGTTCTGCTGAGCGTAAAATTTGCGATGTTACGCACTTGTAAGACGGAGACAACACATGCGGGTATCACGTCCTCTTAATAATTGACTGAAATTCAATGTTTCCTAAACAAAATTATAATAGAAAAACAAATTAAAATAGGTAGGTAATTCAAAATATTCAAGTACATTTGTTAATGAAAATACTGCTTACTAGATATAAGTTTGACAATTTTATTCAATGAAATCCAATAAATTTATTTTATTATTTTCCATGCTGGATAACACTTTCAAAATACCTATTTTGAATATTTTTTAGGTATACATCACCACATTATGTCTACACAAACAGCACACTACAATATAACTCAGTTACTTACTCAGTACCCTTTTATATTTTTTAATTTTGTTTTGGGGGACATGGTAAAGACTATTGAATCATAAATTTCTATAACTTACCTTTTTTAACATTTGTCTTTTATGCATGAGCAACAACTTCACACTCTGTTATATGGACACTGGACACATCACTCATATATACAGAGTGTACCAGGAAGACCAGACAAATAAGAAATGTATATTAGTTCAATCTGCAACAATAATTATATAAATTATATGAATAGATAATAAATTAATAAAATAAAATAAAATAAAATAAACAAATATCCTTGTCAGGAAATTTTCAAATATATTACCTTTTTTAAAAAAAGTTATTAAGCATGTTTTAAAATAATTTGCTCCAAGAAAATATTGTCATTTAAAAAATTTCTAAAAATAATCTGCTTGACTTTAATACATTTCATAAATGTTTTTGCTCTCGAAATTTGTTCAAAAATTAAATTTTCAAATTTGCTATTTTGAATTTTTCAAAAAAAAATTATTAAATTTTAAATTTTTTATTTTTTTATTAAAATATAAAAATGAAAAAAGTTATATTGTACTTATGACGCAAGTGACTATAATTATACATACAAAAAAAATGTTTTAAATATTGATTAGATTAAAAGTTATTTCATTTGTCAGATCTGTTAAACCCAGTATTTGAAATTAGTTTTTTTATTTTTTTTTTCATATAAATATCGATAGTTCATAAAACAATTTAAGTATGCAGGAAAGTAGAATTAATATTTTATGAGCGTTTGAAGTTCAAAATTATTTCAATATTAGATTTGTTGAAGTCTAAATTATAAACTAACTTACTAAACATTACCTAAATAGCTGAATTATCAGTTATCGATCGTAGCCCGGATAGCTCAGTCGGTAGAGCATTAGGCTTTTAACCTAAGGGTCCAGGGTTCGAGTCCCTGTCCGGGCGTATTTTTTGTTCTTTTAACATTATTTTTAGTGTTACAATAATTCTTAATTGTAAATAATATTAAATTGCCTATGCATTATAATAGAAAATAAAAATACTCATTATAATTGGATATAATTTTATTCCTTGTTTTTGTCAAACAACTGTGATACAAATCTGCCCATTTCTTACTTAACGAGGTTTCAATACTTATTATTGATTAATTACTTTTTTATTGCTAGCGATAATTATCATAACTTATAGATGTATAATAATATAAAATATATATACATATGAAGAACATAGGTATTAAATAATAAAGCCAGCATCCAAAATAAATTTAATAATACTTTTAATAGTGAAGATGATAAATTTAATAATACTTTTAATAGTGAAGATGCAATTAGTATTGAGAATGGAGTGGAGATTGAAGAGACAGTTAAAAGATCTGTGGAATATGAAATACCGACCCTAAGATAATTAATTAAAACTAGACGTTCGGATATCAAAGCATGGCAATCAAATAATATATGAGATAGATCGCAAATACACTCATTGAGATGAAGTGTACAAAAAAGAGAATCGTTTAAACCAAGTTTGAACGAATGACTAGGTAATTATGAATGACTTGTGAGTAATCTGTTAAATTGTATAATATGTAATCTATGCATATCTAATTTTCTGAACCAGATATTATTAGGAATATTGGGTTTAATGTCCCTATATATTGAGCCATTGAAGCAAAGTTTGCAGGCAAGTTATTCCAATATGAGGACCATTATAATCTACGTATTAAGGTTAACACTATGACATTATTATAAGTTGATAAGTTTGTATCGCCACAGCCCACAAGACTCTCCTTAAGAAGTACAAAAATTGTCTTTGTGTAAGTATATTTAAAAACTAAAAAAAAAACAGAATTTAAATATATGTATTATTAAATGAAAAAAGCGGGTAAGTGGATGTCTCCCTGCTGTACATATTTAGGTGTCTATAGGACTCTAGGAGGTCGCTCTAATGGATTCAATATATTAATATATTGATTCAATGATATCATACCATTACGAAAAACGATTCTGATCGGAGACGGTATATCAGTCTAGGATATTTTATACCATTATTACTTATTAATTATTAGTTTATTAATTATTATTAATACGGTAGCGGTAGCCGGTATTCGGTAAGTAGAGTTGTATTATTTTTAAATTGTCAGTGATGCTGGAAAAATATTAAATATACCTATGTACAATTTTGCTGTTTTGGAACCGAGTTACAACAAAATGATAAACGTTAATCTTTGTCTTATGCAATTTTGTCCAAATTTTAACTTAAAATGTCTGTAGAAAATAACTGTATTAATTTATTTGTTCGATTTCTTAAAGTTGAGTAAAAACCTACCTTGTTTTAAATTTTAAACTAAAAATATTATACATTTGTTACTAAAAAATCATTTTCAATTTTCAATTTGATAAATATTGTCAAAATTTGAACTTTAAACGCTTATAAAAAAAATCATGCCTAAGTATTCTTAATATTTTTCAACTACTATTGTAACGAGGTATCAAGAGTTTTATTAAATTTTTATGCTTTTTGACCAAACCAATACAAATTTATTGACATTTATAGAAAAAAATATTGAAAAAAATGAAAATTCCCGTCAACAGCTTAAAATGAGTCAAAATATTTTGAAAATATTATCAAGTATATAAATTGATGAAATAAAAATTTTGTTTAAATTTCTAGTGTGTTACAGTAATTAGTTTTTGAGTTACAGCAAAATAAGAAAATAGCTACAAGAGAAATCGAGTGAAAGAGAAAACTACAAACTCTCATAAAAAATTTAATTTGACTTTCCGGTAGAAAATTTTTTTTTTTTGATGAAGGTAGACAAACTTCTTAGGGATCATCTATTACATTTTTTAATCTTAGATATGAATAGAACAATTTTTATGAATTTCTAACTAAATATAATTTGCTAATTTTCATGAATTTTACGAATTTTTTCAACATTTGAAGTTTAAACGCTCATAAAAAATTATTATGGGCTTACTCTTAACTTTTTTTAAAACTTGCACCAACAACTTATGAGGAACGTTGTATTACGTTTACAAGTTTTTTGACCAAGCGAAAAATTTTTCATCGACATTATAGTTTTAAAAAAAACAAATAATTATTGAAAATTTCATATGCCTATAAATATTTCAACACAAGTCAAAATATTTTAAAAATTGTATGGTGGATAGAAAATTCCAACACAAATATTCAGTAAAAATGTCATGTATCTGGTCATTTTTGATAGTTACGCTAAAAACCAAAATCGATTTTTTTTTTTTGTAGAAATTCCCGTTTTTTTTAATTTTTCGTTTGTTTTTTTCTGTCGCTTTGGAAAGCTATTGGGAATTTTAAATTTTGACCGAATGCAACAGCTAGATTTACTTTCCTACCAGAAAAGTTGGTGTTGGAGAAAATCGAAGCATTTTTACTGCAAGAAATCGTGATGACAGACACAAAAAAATAAAATAAATAATTATAAAATCACCCATAATTTTCAAATCGATACATTCATCGCTTCGCTTAGAATCTAAAATGGAAGTGAACATGTTTGGTGAATTACCTTGTATAATAATATTAATTAAATTTATCAAAGTACTTAATATATGTTTAGGTAAATACCTATTTATTTTTTATTTTTATAGTGTACGCATAAAAATGTTCAGATTATTAGATTGTTTTCAGAAAATTCTATATTGAATGTACTCTATACACTTCGAATTAATACATGGACAAAATTACAAATAATTGTTACATAATAACTTTATATCACGTTGAAATATTTATTTATTATTTTGTATCTTTAAATGGTATAATTAATTTTAAAATATTAACTATACATAATAAATCAATAACCAATATTACTGATAATTAATAAGCGCATACCCTATTAAATAAACGTTATTTATTTTTGTTGTCATTACATGGGATTGCTAATTGAATGTTGGTGATTACTGATATTAAATGACTATAATAGGTACTACATTGTCCGTGTTAGGTCCATTGTGCATGTATGAATAAATAATATACGGTATGTCGATACGCCATTGACATTAAACAATATAATACCTATTATTATTCAAATATTATGGATACGGACTTACGGGATTCTTATCTTCATTAAACATACGCTTAACGACCAACGGGGAGAGAAACGGTGGTTTTCAGTTTTTCATTTGTATAGAAACTTCATAACGATAAAGATTAGCTTTTAAACAAGCGTGAAAAGAGATACCGTGATGCGGACATGCCGTTAACATTTTTATCAGTTGTGTCGATTTGTACTTGTAATATTTATAACGTTAGATTGTTGTATCTTGAAATTTAATATCAGTAACATACTAATATAAGTACATAATATAACCAGTTCAAGCAACTAGCGTTTATGATTATTCATGATTCATATAATGTAGAATAAATGAAGGTACATAATTTTATTTCGCTTTTTTGGTTTAATTCAGTGTACCTACTCGTGTACTAATTATTTAAAAGAACATACAAATAGTATTTATGATTTTCAATTTTTAAATACAATTTGAATCAAACGTTATCAGTTGACGTAGAACTTAGTTTTGAAAAATTTAAGCATAATAATATAATGCCTGATTGTCGAGGAAATTTTTGTTTGAAAACTTTAAGAAAACTTAAATTGTTCAATGCAACTCAAAAGATACAAAGAAATTATTTTAGTACTTTAATTGTTTAATGTATTTTTATAAAATACCCATAATAGTTTATTCAATAATTGGATTATCCGTTGAAAGAACAATAATTACAGCAACATTAATTAGCATATAAATATAGGTAGGTAATAATATAATTCAGATAGAATTAGAGCTTTGTCGCTTTATTTTAACATATGTTTTTTCTAGTTTTTTTAAGGCCTCAAAATCATCTAGGTACTTATAACATAAACACTCCCACAGCGGCAGCCGACAGCCGGTGTGTAGTTGTTAATTGTTGTCGTCATTGATGGCCGTTCCAGCTGGTACTATTTTCGTATATAACATTGAAAATAACTTTTAGACTCTCGTAGCCTCACTCCGCCTCGATAAGAGTCACACCATAGATCAGTTTCGTCTTCCGAGTGATCCATAACCATAGTAATTATTATCATAAACACTTAATGTCGTTTACATTAGGCCTGAAACACGTGTGAATTTCCCATCGCGTACTCGCGTTATCTCCGCGATAGGTAGCTTTGCGGCGGCTTCGCGCCTCACGAATGTTTCGACTTCCTGAGCGTGCGCGGAATCTTGGTGGCACTGCGCGGGAGTTTGTTTATTGGTCACAATAATATTACGTTAAATCCATTGCAGCTACACAATCTAAGCTCACAAATCACAATTCGCCGCTCGCGCTGGACACGACGTGCTCAGTGCTTACCTCGTGGCCTGTTGTTGACGAGTAGATAACGTCGTCGCCGTACGATCGCCATTCAACAAGTACCTACTACGTCTCGCAGTACTGACCGCCAAATTCGTGCGTCCTGCCATACTTACGTCCTGTGGCACCACCGTTGAATCCTGTCAGCGTGATGTCCAGTCTATCAATGAAACGCAAACTTCCAGAAAGGGACGAAGATGCGAAACGCAAACGCAGTACTTGGATGATCTTTCCGGGGTAAACACAATATTTTAGCTTACCTACATTTGTTATATTATGCAGTCTTGTAAAGTCCATACTCGAGTAAAGATATTAAAATACTTGACAGTTTAGTACCTACTCAAATACGTATTTTAAATTCTTATTTATCCTATTTAATTTTAAATTCTTTATTTTCAAATACTTATTGTTTTTAGTTAATTTATTTTCTATTTTAATTTTGATCACTCAAAATGAAAATATAAAAAATTGCAAACATTATAATATTGCCTTGCTAATAATATATTATTTAACTGTGAATTATATTTAACCGGAAATTCGAATATGCACTTAGGCAAAGCAAACAGATGAACATTTTAAAGTTCCATCAAATGTGTAAAATGCTCTTAAAATAAATGTAAAACATGAAAATTGGTTTAGTTGATTTATGTTGTAAAACAAACTCATAAACATTTTTTAAAGAATTTTTTTTTGGACTTACTTTAATAAATTTATTATTGAGTATTCAAATACCTACATAATTTAAATACTCATCAAAATAAGTATAATTACCTATCTGTATTTGAATAATTTTAAAAAAAGTATGTTTAACAACACTGATGTTATGTTATCTTTGTGTCACAATTGTTGATATTAAACTTGTCTCTGTGGCAGGCATTGTTTGAAAATATGTTGTAACTAGCCAGAGTTTGGAAGGTTCACTTAAACAAAAATCTTTCAATGGGTGATGGGTCGTTTGTTAAATTATGTATTTAAAAATTAATTACTATGCATAGAAATGAGACGCCTCACAGTATAGGTACTACAGTATTTAAACAAATTTTGAAAAACAACATGATAAAAATATAGTATCATTCAAATTTGTTTAATTTTAATTTTTATGTAGGTACAAATGTACAATTCAAAAAGTAAAAATACATAATTTTATTGAAAACTGAGTAGGTACTTGTATTACCATTTATATATTTTAATATTATTATATTTAACATAATATGAGAAATCTAAAGTACAAATAAATTTACCTTAGCAATAAATGTGCATTTTTATCTATTATTAAAAAATTTTTATTTTACTTCAGTATAAATATTAGTTTATAATCGTTTTCCTACATTTATTAATTTTTCCATGTTTGTTATTTATTGTTTAAGTTATTTTCACAATTTCACACTAACTACTTTTTATGAGTAGTTATTACAAATAACATATTACATTATACTTACCTAGTTTCAACCAAAACGTTGAGTCGGAACTATTTTTAATTGATAAATGTTTTATTTAACATGTACCTACTTATATATTTTAATTGTAGTTTATATTCACAGTTATTTAATTTTTAATTAAATAATAGACATTTAACTAACATATCAACCATACAACCTTGACAATTATTTATGTAAAGAAAAATACACTAAAAATCACATTTTCAAAGAAAGTTGAAAATGTTCAGAAAATTTCAACAAATGAAAAGTTTTAAACTTACAACTTTAGGTAGGAATATGCTTCAATATGCAACTTTATATATATTTTTTTTACAATACTCCCTAAATAATTATTTTAGTGAGATTTACAATACTCTTGCATAATAGAAAGTTTTATTGCAATTTAATAATGGTTAAAAAGTGTCTTTTGTATGTATTAAATAGTTCTTTCCGTTGTTTTAAAATGTGTCTATAATATTAATGGTTTTTTTTTATTTTGTTAATTTATTCAAAACCTTAGAAATACTAATTGCAAAACCAAATATTTGGATATTGGATAAACAAATATGTTTTTCTTATCCGTATTTATATTTGATAACTGAATTGTATAAATTAAATGTGTTTCTAATAAACAGCTTCTACTGTAGCTATATAAAATATGTATTTATTTTATTTATGTTATTATGTTATTGTATGGTAATTAGTGCTTGGTGTCATCATGCTACTAGTTACTGAATTGTAAACTATCAGTAATAGAGACATTTTTTTATGAGAGGGGGGGGGGCTAAGCTGCGTAACATAGTTTTTATTCCACAGAAAATGTTTTTAATTTATAAGCTCTTTACTATGATACATGATTGTGTCATAGGTATCTAATGTTTTCGCTCTGAAACTTTGGAGAATTATACATGTATGATGTACTCACTTTCTCAGTGACAAAACCATGAAACATAACTAAAATGTCTCAATTGTAAATCTAATATTTACCCAAGTATTAGTATAACTACCTCCATAACTAATAAAAATTGATAAGAAATCACTTCCCGATTACCACTTTTGTTTCAATAATTGTAGTTATGTAGGAATAAACAATAATGAATAAGTACATGTAATTTCGCCTAATTTTATAAAAGTACCTAAAAAATGTATGTGTCATTTTTTAAACCATAACATGATTATTATAATCATCTGAAAACTCTAGTAATTTAAATTATATAAAATTAAAAAGTAAAAATTGTGTCAAATATATTAGCTCAATTAATTTAAACAAAGTTGTGACACTATATTCTTATAAATCTTATAGTTAAATAATTACTAATTTATATTGTGTAACTTATACTTAAAAGTCTTATACTAAATGTAGCTTTTCTTATCAAGTTATACTCAGATAAACTAAATCTCCTTGGTTGCATTAATTTCTCTAAGTCCCTTCTTTTTCTCTATGTTATAAATATCTATTCTATACTCCATGCCACAAGAGAATAAACCTTGTCCCGACCAAAACGTGTTTTATTCTATACATCTCCGCTATACTGAATGGCACAAAATGGGGAAAACTGTCGCTGCTGTCAGTTTAGCATGCACAAAATGGTTTACTTTTCTCGTGACAGAGTATATGTTTCAATATGTACCACAAGCTATGATTGCTAATAAGCCCCTTACAAGGGTGATGCGGATTGCTAATGTTGACCCATCTTTTTATTTTTATACTTTCACACATACCATCTTGTAAAAGTTTTTATTTGAGAATAATAAATTATTCAAAATTATATTTATATGTTAGTAATGTTATTGTAATATAACCATTAGGCTACCAACTCTACTATTAATTAAATAAATTACTATTCTATAAAAATATTTGAATGAAAATAAAAAATTTTTAAATTTATTTTTATTTTCATAGTTATCTCTGTTAATTGATGAAATAAATAAATTATGAAACATAAAATATAATAAAAAATAAAAAATATGGAAAACAACAAAAAAATATTAATAATAATAATAATAATAATGATAATACAGTAAAAAGTATAATCTATAGCTTACAGTCAGGCTTAATCCTAATTAATTACTTGTTTTTTTATAAAATATTTTCATTATTATATTATGGTTAATGGTTATGTTTAGTTGTACAAAACAAAAATATATTATTACAATCATATTCTCTCCATATGAAATTGCTGGTTATGCTCCTGACTCCATATTTCTCATATGATATTATATTATTTTTTATTTTTTTTTTTTTATTTATCGAAAAGAAAGAAATACATAAATTATTTTTATAGATAACATTTTCGATTATCTATCTCCTTTAAGCAAAGCTTGTGTTGGAGATAGAGAGTTATTAAATTATGTAATATAATTATTAATAAAAGAAATTATACTAAATTAAATTAAGATTTTAAATACATATAAAACTAAATAAACAAATATCAATATACATTTTTCTAGAAATTGTACATGAAAAAAACAAAACTATAAAATAACATTATATTCAAACATACACGACTAAAACAAATATAGATTAAAATTATTTACATAACTTAAAATATAAAAGAACTTGATTTAAGGTAAGTTGCACAATAACCATTCATTAATTAATTTTTTTTTTTTAATTTTGTTTGTATAGTATTGTAATTTCTGTTTTATATCATAATCCAATGAATTGAATGTAGTAGGCCCAAGGTAGTCTATGAATTTTTGACCACACGTTGTTTTTACATAATTTACTAATGCATCTAATGCCCTGTGTTGTCTTTTATTTTTGTATAACTCTGTATTGAACCATGTTTTTCTGTTAGTATCTAACCAAAATATCACAATTTTTTTGTAAACCGATCTAATAGGCAAAACCTTAAACTCTTTATAATTTTGATTTGTTGAGCCTACCATAGTTTTTTTATCTAAACAGATTCTTATTATTTTGTTTTGTTGAAGTTGTAATGGCTTTAAATAAATTTCGGACAGTCCACCCCACACTAAACATCCATATTGGAACACTGATTGATATAGAGCTAAATATATATTGCGTAATATATTTACAGGCAGGATATTTTTTAGTTTATAAAATTTGTGGAGTGAAGAACGTAGCCTCATTACTATATTATTTATATGTAAATTCCACTTTAAATTACTGTCAAATGTTATACCTAGATATCTGGTAGACTGGACCCTTGAAATTTTTTTACACATATCATCATTACATTCAGCGATATTTTTACAACAATGTACTGTTAGTTCCTGAAAAGGAATAACCGAATTGTAAATACTGAAAGCCATAAAATAGGTTTTTTTTATATTCAAAGATAATTTCTTTGAGTTAAAAAGATTTACTACTTTTTTGAGCTCAGATATTGCTTTAAGTTGTACAGAATGCCACGAGCTATCTGTGAAGAGTAGACAGGTGTCATCCGCATATGTTACAACTTTACCATCTATATTTATATTACATATACAGTTAATATATAAAATAAAAAATAAAGGACCAAGAACACTACCTTGTGGGACTCCACATATGATTTTCCTTTTTTGACCCAATGTTTTGTTTATTTTAACTATTTGTTGCCTATCTTTTAGATAATTTCTAAACCAATTTAAACTAGTTGTTTTTATGCCAAAACTAGGTAGAGTCTTTATTAGTTCTTCGTGATTAACCATGTCAAATGCCTTTGCTAGGTCTAAGAAAACAGCTAATGTTTTTTTACCATGATCAAGGGCATTATATACGTGACTCGTGGCGTTATAAAGTGCATTTACTGTCCCTAAGCCAGGTCTAAAACCATATTGATTTTTAGACAGTAGTTTATATTTTTCTAAGTAATTAATGAGTCGATTTTTGATTATTTTTTCAAGAATTTTTGAAAAGTTATTTAACATTGATATCGGCCTATAATTATTTACGTATTTGTGATCACCACCTTTGTATAAAGGAGTTACTACTGCAATTTTGAAATTATCAGGAAAAATACATTTTTCAATACTTAAGTTATATAAATAAGTTAGTGGTCCTATAATAATTGATTCAATGTACTTAATTAGTTTTACCGTTACTGTATCAATTCCAGCAGCTGTTTCATCTTTTAAATTTTTAATTATATTTGAGATTTCTGATTCTGTAATTTTTGTACTAAAAATATCATCAAATGAGAGATCACTTTTATTATCTTTAAGTTCGTTATCTTTAAAATTTGTGTTATTCTCTAATGTATTTTTCCCTATTTCAGTAAAAAAGCTATTAAAAAAATTTGAAACAGCGTGTGGTTCATCTACGGCATTTATGACTTTGTTATCTATTAATATAGATTTTATTTCGTTCAATGAGTTTACTTCAGTGTTTGTAATTTCCTTAATTAATTTCCATGTCAATTTTGGACTTGATGCAACATTTTTAAATTTTGTTTTAAAAAAATTTATTTTAGTGAGTCTTAAAATGTTTGTAAAATTATTTTTATAATTGATATAATACTTTAGTAAATTTGTATTATTTGGATGTTTTTTAACTTTCATTGCGATTTTCTGTTTATTTCGTGCTGAACACAGTAGCCCTGCAGTCATCCATTGTTTTATTCTTTTGTACTTAGCACTTATATTTTTAACTTCCGTTGCCAGAGATATACTATTATTTAATTTGTTATAAAAAATATCACAACATTTATTTACATTCTTGCTATTGTATAGATCTATCCATAGTTCAGTTTTCAAATTGTTAACTATTTTATCAAAATTAATTGATTTAATATTATATTGGGATTTAGAGTTATTTTGTTTTACTAATGGAATTGCTAATATCGTAGAGTAATGATCAGTAATAGTTGTTTGAATTACACCAGCTTCAATATTTCCTACTAACTTGTTATTTTTTACGAAAATATGATCTAAACATGAATGCCTAGAGTTTAAAGGAGTCCTTGTGTATACATTAATATAAGATTTGAAACCACACATAGATAACATATCCAAGTAATCATTATCTACTGAATGTGTTCCCACTATATTTATATTCATATCACCCAGAACTACTGTAGACGTACTATTTACATTTTTTTCATTTAATAATATATTTTTAAAAGTGGTCAAAAAGTCATAGCTATCCATAGCCGGTGATCTATAGATACAGAAAAAAATTATAATACTATTTACAATATTTAAAGTTATTTTTACAATATTTGCCTCTGTTTTATCAAACTCAATACAATCTAAACATAAATTATTTTTATATAAAATTATTACACCATCATTTTGGTTTCTTTTTTTTTTTGAAAAAAACATGTCATATTATTGTTTCTATTGTTAGTATTTCTTTCCTCTTTTAAACTCTATAGAGTTAATTTTACGGGTATAAAATTAATAATATGAATAGATAATTTTGTTAAACCTATAATAAGTTTTGAATGGAATATTATTTATAGTTGTTGACATTGGTTTGTGGATTGTTTTTTAAATATTTGGTACCTGTTGAAAATACCTTATTCCAAATTTTAACATTATTATCGATTGTTCACTTTTATGTGTTTTTATGAAACAAAAATATGAAATGTTCACAGGGTTGATGCATTAAGACCGTACAATATAATATTTGATTACGACAAATTTGAATATGAACTTGCTGTTGGACTTGATTTCGCACTTGCTAATTCGTTGGAACCAGAAGAAATTGTGGGAGCTTGTAACTTTAATGGCGAAATAGTGTACTTTATTAAGTGGAAGCGGCAAGTTGCAGTAAGTTATATATCATCAGCACATGCTGCAAATTTGTATTCTGAAGCTATAATTCAATTCCATGAGAAATATAACTGGCAAATAATTGATAAGCCTCATCGTCAACATGGAGGTAATGCTATGTGTCCAGTAGAGCCAGCTAAGAGATTTAAGAATCAACGTGCTTATTTACCACAGTGAAATCAACAACAAACCTTTATACAATTTTCAATTTACAGAATAAAAATTAAGTTGTTATTATTATACATTATAAATTATTTTTTTTACAGAGATAAATATTAAATATTGTCAATTTTGTACCTAACTAAAACAATAAAAAATTATTTTAAATCACACTAATGCACTCTTTAAATATAAACCATCATTTCCTATAGCACACCATGCAATGAGTTATGTGATTGTTTTATTGGAAGCATCACGGTTTAACAAATGAGTAAATGACACATACATGCATTTTCTACAGTTTTACAAAATTGTGATATTGTATAAATTGTGATGCATTGTCCGTGCGTGTGCATGTAAAAAAAACTAGGTATGGTAGGTAAATTTAATAACATTGTTATTATTAATTTATATTTTAGTATTTATAACAATACTAAAATCATTCTTCAAAAGCAATGAAATATGTAAATGTTAAAAAACAAAATTTTTTATTTTACAGCCATAAGAGAATGCCTAGTAATATGCCTAATAATGTACCTATTGAAATATATATTTAAATTGTCTAATGGTTTCTGTAAGCAGTGAGGCTATATATTTAATATCATGTAGTTTAGAAGCAAAAAGTATGCATATAGTATGTAGTATACCATAATAATATTTAACACTAAATCGCAAGTACATAAAAAGTGTCAAAAGTATTTATACTTCATCAAACAAAATGGTCTTGATTTACACGTGTCCTAACATTGAAGAACAAATGTATCCATTAAACCTACTACATGACTTTATTGTCAATGTTTATTTTTATTATACAAGAGTTTTTTTGGTCCATTTTCCCAATCTTATTGTATGTATTAATTATATCTTGACGATTTATACTGTTTTCCTCAGCTTATCACATTCATTTTAATTTGGCTTTTTTTCGGGCTACCAAAATAATGATCCAACAACAAAGAAAATAATTAAAATATAAAAAGTAATAATTATTATGTCAACTTATCATAAATTGTTATTATTTATCAAGTAATGAAGTGTACGGTTTAAATTTAAACTCTTCTGCTTGTGCTTTATACGGTGGGTAAATACCAAATCATGTCACCATGTTATAACTATTAAGTAGGAACTATATAAGAACATTGCTTGAAATCACAGTTGTTATTGTAATCCTTAATATAAATGCCACCATTTATCAATTTATGCATATGTCTTTATCCTTCTTTCTTTATTTCTAGTCTTCTAGAACTATAGATTTGGTAAAACATCGTTAAATATTGCGGTAGGTCAGTGTGCAGTGTCTATCACAGTAAGTCAAAAATGATTATACTTAAAGGCTAAATATTCTTCATAATCGTGGTTACCTACACATTAACAGTCATTAGTCTAGTCTTTACATTTTTAGAAAAAGACACTTCACAGTGTACTACAGTATTTAAACAAATGATTATGAAAAACTATATGATAAATTAAAATCATAAGATTTTTTTAAATTTTGAATCTGTATGGAGTGCTCGAATCGGAACAAAAATTGAGGGGATAAAATATTATGTTAATATTCTCTAAAATATCTACAAATAATCTCCCTATATGCATTTGAAAATAAGAAAAATATTGAAAAATAATCATTAAATAGATATTATAGTGATTTAAATTTTCATTAAAATTGGTCTCGTCAGTCGTTCGTGCGTATACATTCTGGTGGCGACAAGTAGTCGTCCTAGTAAATCTATATTTTAAGCAGAGGCGGATAATATCGATTAAGTTACACCTTATACTTGTAATGATAATATTACACGATATAAAATATTTGTCCAAATAGAATGGTTTATTAGTTTAGAGATACAATACAGTTTATTTACGTTCTATTGATTTATTTGTATTTATTAAATTAATGAATTAACTAATTCAGTACTAAGAAAATTGAATTTTATACATAATACGAATTCGGTACAAACTACTTTTTAAACTTCAAATAAATATAAACACACTTTATCTCGTAAAGTATTTGAAAATATTTTTGCTTTATTTAATTTAAAGTAGGTAATTACAAAACCAAGTTAGGCACCTAACAAGGCACAAGTAGAGTTCCAGAACATTCCTATAACACCTATTTTAAGTCACAGTTGTATGGATTGACTATTTCAACCAAAATTTAAACAACAAAATATAACATACATGTATATAATATTATGCATATTATGCATACTGGTATGAATATATTATACATTATGTAGGTAGGTACCTATATACAATATACTATAATGCATTTAATGCATTTCATTTCATATTTAAACAAATCTTGCCATTAATGATTGGTATGGTTTAATTTTCAGAAACACTTCAGTTCATATGCAAAAATAAGAGCATTTTTTAAAAGTATTGGGTGGGGTGGGGTGACAACCCTCTTTTTCATCCACTCCCCTCTTGAATATACATAATATACCTAACATAATAATATCGTTGTATATTCCATAATTACGTCTGATCATGCAGATCTTCATATTAACCATACAAACTATTACGTTATCGGAACGTATAATAATATTGTATGGACTGTGACTATGTTCATCAATATGTCCTGATGACGTCATTGAGTAATTTTTCCACTCCAAATATCTCGTTAAATATTACATTTTTAATTTAAATTTAAATTAAAAAATCGTGTTGTTGTA
The DNA here is from genome assembly GCF_001856785.1 of Myzus persicae. NCBI lineage: Eukaryota > Metazoa > Arthropoda > Insecta > Hemiptera > Aphididae > Myzus > Myzus persicae. Next base: position 801,267 of record NW_019103922.1, read on the forward strand.
TAACGTCGATCACTGTCAAAACTAAATGCGTATTATTAACATTTTTATTTTTAGATATTTTAAAAACAAATTCAGTTGATTAAGTTTTTTATTTAAAAGCTCTACTGAACTGCGCATAATGTTTGTGAAAAATGTATTGTATTGTTCGTGAAATAACAATACGCACCTCATTAATGAATTTAAATTCATAAAAAAACGTTTCACAAATTATTGGCAGCAAAGGGAGAATAATTGAAGTACCTAATAGGTAGTTGTATTGTTATTATTTGTATTACTTTCTTAATAACATTTTACTTTAGCGCGATATTGTGATTTAAATGATTTAATATTAGTTATTTATGTAGTATCTTAAAGTGGTTTTGAACATTTTTAGTTGAATGAATATATTCTGAAATTTGGATCGAGAGTAGAATAGAGACTTATAATTTGTTGAACTCGAGCATTAACGGATAGAAATTTCGGAAAACCCCTGGAAAATAAATTTTTAGTGGCCCACTAGCAGTCATGAATTTGTTGGAGGCTTGCAGGGGGCAAGTGTACCGTACTGAAGGTAGTAATTTTTGTTTGTCCTTTAAAAGGGTGGTAAATATTTATTGACATTTTATGATTTATTTATTATTCCTACTAATATGATTATATTTTAATACCTTATTAGTGAGGTTTGTATAGACAGATACAAGGTACTTAATCGTTATTATATGTGATATTTAGTTAAGAATCACTTGCCATAATACTAATTAAAAAATACATTAAAATGCAAGGAAAGAATAGAATGCGCGTGATTTACAAAATTACTATAGGTAAAACTACTAACGTAAAATAATATTTCATTTTAAGTTTTTTTTTATTTAAATATAATATACCTATACATATAATTATATATTCAAATATAACTTATAAGGAGATAAGTATATTAGTGAACATTAATTAATTTAAATTAGTGTTTATTATAATTTTAGATTTTAAGTGGAGTAATAAATTTGTTGATTTTACAATGATATGTGTTTTCATTATTTTTTGTGTATGTATACTAGATAAGTAGTCAAAAACTGAAAATAATACTTCGATTTTCAACTTAAGCTTTTTCTGGTTGTAAATTGAATCTAATTGATACTTTTGCGAGGTCAAAAGCTTCGAGAAAAACAAAGAAAAAAAATGTAGGAAAAATTGATTTTTTTGCAAAATCTGTTTAACAGATTTTGGTTTTTGGTGTAACTCTAAAAAAAAAATCGTAGACACATGACATTTTGGCCAAATGCTAGTACGATCATTTAATGTACATGATATAATTTTCAAAATATTTTGACTCCTCTTAAGCTATTTATAACTAAAAAAAATTTGAAAATGTATTACAAAGTTCATCATAAGTTGTTGTTAGTTGTTAGTGGAAATAAAAAAAATTTGAGCGTAAGAAGTGAGTTATTAGATAAAATTCGTCAATATTGCTAAAATTTGCAAATTATTCTAAGTTAAAAATGTTAAACATATTTATATGAAAATTTCGAAAATTTAATACAAGATTAAGTAAAAGTTTTCCTTTCAAAAAAAGTTTCCCGTGAAATCAAAATTAATTTTTTATAAGAGTTTGAAGTTCAAATTTTCAAGATATTAGATTTTCATCCGATTTCTCATAATATGTATTGACTCTCTAATTTTGTTTTAATAAAAAAATCGAACTATTATAGTTGTTACTTTTAAAGTTATGTAAATAAAAATATTAAATTAAAAAAAAACATTTTCAGTTTTTAATTTTTTTTTCGTTTTTTTCTGTAAATGTTGATAACATTTTTTTGTTCAAGTTAAACTTTTTTTAAATGATTTATTTTACAGCTGAGATTGAAAAAAAAAAATATTTTAGTTAATTATTTTACTATTAGTAATTCAGCAGATTGAATTAATTTTTTCCGAAAACATTGGATTTAAAAAAAAACATTGTTTGTATAAAATATAATATTATGCGTCAAATGTTTTAAACAAAAGAATTTACAGTTATTTGTTTTCGAGTTGCACCAAAAGAAGCATGAATGATTTTGTCGAAAAATTGTTTCGTGTAAAATGTAAGTATGCGATCATACAGTCAAAACATTATGATTCGAAATGAATAAATAATTATTACATAATATGTGTGTGCTATACCACCCCACACAAAACAATTCTATAATATTATAGTTTTGAAATTAAAAAGAAATCATCATAACTCAATACGTGTTGACGTATACTATCATCAAATAAACAATTTTAAGAATTTTACATATTTAAAACCAAATAGATTTCATTAGAAATTCAAAATGTACTTATAAGAAAAATAATATTAAAGCTTCAATATATCAATAAATAATTTGAATTTGTTGGGCCGTACAGAGATATAAGACGAGATCATACGGCGCTCGTAGTGTGTTGTTGCGCGTTGGGTGGTACAGTTCAAGCGCCGTGGGATTGTTGATGCGCGGCCAGTGTGGTTCATGTGCGGGCCGCGCGGTGCTCGTCTTCCTGACGATTATCGGCCTATCGACATTTATCTGTTCGTGCATGTCATCGACATCATAAAATAAGAGTAATTATTTTACTACATAATAGTGAAATACGAATAGTTTACTTATATAATACGCCATGTAATAATTATTTCTAAAAAAAATTATAAAAAAATGTATTAAAATTTAAAAAGTTTACTATGTTTGAAATTATTAGTGGTAAATTAACGAATTCCCATCAATCTACTTATGATATTTTGTTGTAATCCTAAAACTAATAACCATAGACACTCGAAGTTACCATAAATTACTTATTTATATTAGAATTCTCCATACATAGTAAAATGTTTAAACTATTTAGTCTATTTTTTACCTGTACGTCGCATACCTACTCCGCTTACCACGACTCATGAAATATGCTCTACGAATTACAGATATGTATATGTATAATATTTAGAACACTTTTGTTATTTGGGTTTCTAAAACTAAATTTTGCCACTGCAAAATAATAAAATATAAATTTTACATTCTTGGTATGATAATTGTACTGTAGTTTAATCAGTATGGATAATAATTAATAACTTATTACAAATTACAATATAACTTGCAGTTTGAATCATACCATCATATTACCTCTATTTGTGTATGGTTTGAATGTGATTTATTTTTTTTAAACTTATCGAGTGAAATTTGGAATTATATACATATTAGTTATTACATATAAAAGTGGGTGTTTGTCAACATGACAATTTTTTTTTCACGTCAGTAAAATAATATAAAATTATTGATGTTTTCGGAATTCTACGAACACGTCTCCGTACATAAAAATAAACCACCTACCTCATTAATAACAGAGTTGTAGTGTTATGCAGAAATAAAATATTAATATAATGCCATATGCCCATATTATTGTGAAATAAGATGCTCGTCCAAAGCGGAAACAACGATTATGTACCTCTTGGAAATTATGACTACAGATCGGCCACATAGTGTCACTAATCAATAATTAAATTTTTTCCGAATTGTATTTTTATGTTATACACCTAATAACATGATAATAATATGGCAATTAGCAATCGAATTAAACCCATAATTTAATACAGGCATATAATAGGTACTATAATAGACTGACATTTCGATCGTTGGTGTACACTATAAAATATATATTCCTACTATTTTAAATCGATGATTTCGTGGTATATTGAACTAATAATGTCGGCAGTGGCATCATTTCTGTTTTCAATAGAGGTAAAGCAAACTTTTGACCAGCCCAAATGGAAAATTTAAAAAAAGGCAAACTTCGCACATGTCTATACTTACATTTTTATCAAATTACCATTCATCACAGCAACTCTTCTAGTAGGAATATGAAACTAGTTGGAGCATTCGGGAGGTAAAAATTTAAAATTCCCAAAGTTTTCAAAAGCAATAGGAAAAACAAACAAAAAATGAAGGTAAAACGTGAATTTCTACGAAAAAAAACCGTTTTCGAAAAAAATCGATTTTTGTTTTCAGTGTAACTTTATCAAAAATGACCAGATACATGAAATTTTCACTGAATATTTGTGTTAGCATTTTCTATATACCATACAATTTTCAAAATATTTTGACTTGTTTTGAACTATTTATAGGTATATGAAATTTGCACTTATTATTTGTTTTCTTAAAACCAATATCGATAAAAAATTGTTCGCTCGGTCAAAAAACGTGTAAACGTAATACAAGGTTAACTTACCTTGTAAATTGTTGTTGGTACAAATTTTAAAAAAAGTTGAGAGTAAACCCACAATACATTTTTATGAGCGTTAAAACTTAAAATGTTGACAAAATTCGTAAAATTCATGAAAATTAGCAAATTATATTTAGTTAGAAATTCATAAAAATAGTTCTTCTTATACATAAGATTTAAAAATTAAAGATTCTAAAAATCGTGAAATTTTTTTAAATGTAAGCTCTGGACTATTACAGTAGTTAATATATTATTATGAAGTAAAGTTTCATTCATACACTACTGGCAACGTTATTTTTGAATCATTACAATATAGCTACTTTGACAGTTTCTTGTACCCATGATTCATGAATGATATTTATAAATTACTACAAAGTAACTAAAACTGTTATTCTTCGTTTGAATATTTAATTTCGTCCAAATTTGAAATTGAAATATCTAAAGAAAACTGTGTTTATGTATATTTTTAGATTTTTAGGATACAATATGAACTCTTGTTTTAAATTTTCATTCATATAAAAATATAATATTTTGTACATTTTTAACTATGTATAAAATAATTTGCAAAATTTTCATTTTGACGAATTTTGAAGAAATTCAAACTTCAGAAGCTCATAAAATATTATTGCGGATTGACTCTCAACTTGTTTTTTAATTTTCACTAACTTATGGGGAACCTTGTATTACATTTCAAACTTTTAAATCGAGCAAACATTTTTTATTAACAATAATTAAAAAAAACTGATACAAATCGAAATTACCTTATGTTTAAAATAGTTCAAGATATTTCGAAAATGTTATAGCTAATAGATAATGCTAATATAAACATTTGTTAAAAATTGCATGTAGATAATAAACTGTTATTTTTTTGAAGTTACAGCAATGCAAAAAAATTGATTTAAAAAAAATTGGTGTTGCATAAAAATCCCGTTTTTATTAATTTGTTTGTTATGTCTTATAACCGACCCTTTTGAATACTACTAACTGCTAATTTTTCCCTTTTGACCCCCCAAAGTACCAACTAGATTTACTTTCTTAACCAAAAAATATGCCGGAGTAGAATATATAGATGAATTTTTAGTGCTCCAAAAGGTAATACATACTCGTACATAAATAATAAAAAAAATTCATATTGTAAAATCTTTGTATTCATCGATCAGCTTAGTTTTAAAAAATAGCGATGGGGGGACTCGTGTTTAGGGCCCACACTCGTTTACGAGCATTTCCAAATAATAATATAAGTGACAGGTATATTATAATATCCGATTGTTCTTATAAAAGTCATCGTTGACAAATAATATACGCTATCGTATTATCGTGTGACCACTTGGCACTTACTCTTGTTTACTCGTACACGGCTCTAGCATTATCATAATATTCTCTCTTATTTCTCAGAATAGATCATACGGGATTTCGCCGAGGTTGACTATTTTCATAAGTCTGCCACTCGGCGGTACCTATTCATAAACTGAAATTTCTCATTTCATCGTGTGTCCGAACCCGGAGTTTAAATTGCCCGCCGTTCTTATCTTGGTCAAAGTTCGCAGCCGCGCGTCGGGCGCGGACTATTCGTGGAGTGGATTAATAATTCTCTCTCCGCCACCACTGGACGTCGGCTAATCTTCCGGCTCGCCGCTGCGGCGTTCCCGCTGTTGTTCTTTGCCGCCGGCCGACGTAGTGCGACGCCATCGCCGCCGCGGCGACTTGGCAAGTGCCGTTAATGTTTCCGTTCGGTCGTTTCGCGAGTGTGCCGCGGTGAACGCCGCCACTCCGTCTAGCCGTTGTACAATTTGTCGGTTGACGTCTCCGCCGTTGGTCGCGCCGAGTTTGTGGCTGTCGTGCCGCAGACTTATCGCGTGAACGCCGCCACTTTTCCGAGACGTAACACACACGATCTGCCGGTTGACTTTTCGTCCGTCGCCCTTCGTTGCTGTTGTGCCACCGTCCAGGTACCAAAACCATCCGTCATCGTTACCGGGTCGTGACATTTCCGTGGTTTCGGCAACATCTTTTGCGTTACGCGCAGTGTCGTGCCGCGTTGGAGGTAACCGTGCGCCATCGACGTTGGAGGTTACCGGTGCGCCGTCGTTATTGGATATTACCGACGTCAGTTGTGGTTGCCTGCTGCTCCGTGAGCGTTTGTTTATTTATCTGTATTATCGTTTTATCACATATTGCATATCGTTTTTGTTGATATTATTATTTATTTATTATTTTGGGGCGTCTTATATCTATACCTAGTTGTGTGGTTGTATTTTGTTATTATTTATAATACATCTGTGTACTGTGCATTGCGTAGTACCTAAAATTTATTTATTGGTTTTTTTTAATAATCTACCTTATCGTCGTCGAGCATGACGCAAGCATACTGCGAGACATGATAGCGAACTGCGAAATTTGCAAGAGCCGTCTCGGCAGTTGGCGATTACATTGTGTTTTCGTCTGTATCAGAAATATTTGAAAAGTGCATGACATGTCTCATCATCTTTTAATGTAGATACATTATATCTGACTTGGGATTTGAGAAAAAATTAGTAGGGTGTCTCAAGTTGTACAAGTACAACTGTCACAAGTCACACACAATGATGACGATCAATATAAGTGATTAAAGGTGTTATTATAAAGGCATTATTTGTTTAATAGCCTTAAAATAATCAGGACAAATTATTTTATAAGGATATTATTTAGAATTAAAAATGTTTAAAAAATGAACTGATTTAAATACATTTTTTTATTCAGACTTTAAAAAAATTAAAATTTTGAAATTATAATAACTTGTTTTAGAATTTAAATGTAAAATAAAATTATGTGGTGCTCTAAATAATATTCCATGGTATAAATTCGAAAGATAGAAAATTCTTCTAATATTAAAAGTAAATGAGTAAAATATTATTATTCTGAACATAAAATGTACTGTTGTGCGTTATCAAGACTGAGACATTAAATGTTGGTATGATGTTCTCTTGATAGGTTATGAATAGACAATTTAAACCACATCGATTAAGATAACAAAATATAAAATAAATCTATCAAATGGTAACTATTTAAAAATTGTTTACTTACTGAGTACTTCCTTGATTACGACTTATATAGTTAATAACCCTTTTACATATATAAAAGAACAGGCCTTTTTTATGTACCAATTTTGTGACGACGCTATTTAACTTTTTTCCAATTTTTTTTCACAAAGTTGTTCCAAATACCTTCTTGAGTGTCAGCACTTCGCACGATTTTCAAAATTTAGATTTTAAAGGGTTGAAATCGATCAAAATAAATTGTTTACGTGCAAATTGTTTATCTATATATATATTTTACAGTTTGACGACCTGTGGGTTTCCATAGCGACATGCAACCATAACTTTTTGTTCTTCTAACTTTGTGTTTGATCGGCATGTAAATATAAATTGTTCCAAGAAGTAAAATTCCTGACCCAATACAAGATCCAATTTTACACGAAATGGTTAGAAAAAATATGATACATAGTTCATGTGGTACTTTAATGGAAACAGCAAATGCATGTCTAATGGGAAATGCACAAAAAAATTTCCAAAACATTTTATCACTACAACTATAACTGGAGAAGGTGGTTAAGAACTTATGACTAAAGCCATATTAAAATTAAGCAACTACGTATCATTTGTAAATATTCATAAAAAAAGTTATATATAATTATAGAAACATTTTTTAATAACAATATGTGTATAGAATCATTAGAATCATTAGTACCTATCATTTTTAACTACTATTATTATTATTTTTGTTGTATTTATAATTCTTTAAAACCCAACAATTTGTGTTGATTTAAGAATTTAATTTTGATAAAACAAAAACTACACACGGGCAAAGCCGGGTAATTCAGCTAGTAAATTATAAAATAATATCATATAATAGGCTTAAAGCACATTATGTTTTGTTTAAAAAAATAAAAAATCTACATTTTTAAGTATAATATTTGTATTACCTTAAAGATAACAAAAAGTAAGGGGTTAGAGATTTTAGGTTGTGTGCCTATTAGCTTACTTATAAAAATATTCATGACCATACAACATTTGAGTACTTAAGCCATCCATGTAAGACAACTCACTGCCTATCAGTTTGAATGTACTATGTATGTATGTATGACATGATTAACGATAATAGAATATCCAAGGCTGGGCATCAACGAGTTACAAAGTTAAAGCTAAGTTACTTTAACCAAGTCAATTAACGAGTTACTTTTTTTTGAGAAGTAACTTATAACTTAATGAATTACTTTTGTTCCCATATTACTTAGTAACTCATAAGTTAATTAATTTTATTTTCATGTTAAGTTAAATTTTTTCCTAAACCAGGGGCTTAAAATTCATTCAATTTGGAAAAATTAATTTTATAAAATAAAATCCGAAATATTAAATATGTCAATTAGAAAATAATAATTTATAATAATAATCTTATAATTTGTTTTATGTGGCCCTGTTAGTAGAATGCGCCAAATAATCAAAATAATAAATAAATCAATCCAAGATAGGAATCAAAGTCCCCTTTCAATATTATTAAAATATCTAGTCTAGTACTTAAATTATTCAGAATATTTTCAAAAATTATAAAAAATGTTAACAGATTAGGTAATAGATATAAGTTAGGTATAATGATTTTCAAATTATCTTTGCTCTTATTTTGTTATCCTATACCCACGTAACTATGGCTATCTTTTATTACAATTATTAGGAAATTTATTGTTTGAATTCTTATTTATCAACAATACAACATTCATCAACTCTAAAAAAAAAATCATCTGCTTCTATTCCTACTTGAAAAAATTGATTTGTACCGACACAATACGTTCCTTAAATGGAATAAATCATTCTAGCAGTCATAATGTGTTGAAATGCATAACTTAAGGGAAAATGGGGGCGATCATCATGCTTAGTGAATTACTGTATATTATTCTAACATTATATAAATGTTTTTAAAATCTTAGTAACTTAAAATCATTAAAATAGTATTTATAATTTACCGTTGAATAAGAATCAAGGATCATTTGTCTAACAGAATGTTACATAAGTATATTAGAACACAATAAATATTTAAATGTCAGTAACTATAATGATATGAAACAATAAAACAATTATAATTGGTTTGTCAAAACGAAAAAAAATCAATGTTACTAACATAAATTAAGAAAAATATTATAGTATTACATACATTTATAAAGACATTTGATTATCGAAATGCTTATTCATCCATTCACGAATTGATGAGTCAGCATACATCATTTCATAAATATGATTAACATGATAGCACAGAGATTCAATATTCTTATCCCAGGTTAGTATGGTATTGGCTTCAATTTGAGCTAAATACAAAAAATATTAATGAATAATAGAACATGAAATACTTGTGATACAAAAGCTTCACATACATTTAAAGTGAATAAAACCGTCAATCTGGTCAATTGAACCTTTCATGCGTTCTTCAGAAATCATTTTTGCTGCTATTCTTTCGGCTTTATACTGGTCAACTTTCAATAAACTCGCAAGTGACTTAATTTTTATATTTTTATATATTTTGCTGATCGATAACATGTTATGCTCAATTATAGCATCAGTCAATAAAGATGTATCTGTGAAATATTTAAGCATCTAACATATATTCAAAAATTGAATGTATACTACTGTAAATATTACTATATTTTGTTTTGGCCTTCTGATGTGGTAAAAGCATTGATTCTATTTGGTCAACTTCGTTTGGCTTAATAATACGACATAGGTACAATTTTTCAAGAATTGAAAATCTCATCAAGGTTTTACATCTTTCGTCTTTATACAACGTTGTCAACATCCGGAATCGTGGGGGACCTAAGAATAAGTACATGTATTGAATAAAAGACAGTACATCAACCATATTTTTCATATATCTTACCAGCAGGGGATAATATTGTACATACAATAGCGCTTTTTAATGCTGTTGTGCGTTCACTTTCATTAATATCTAGGCTGAGCGAACATTCATTATATTTATGTGCAGCCTCATTAAACCTGTGATGATAATCTAATACACGTGCATGTGTAAATTTGAAAGAAGTCATTTGAGTTTCATTTGTTATCATACTCTGGAAAAATAAAAACAATTACTATTTTGAAAGTATTATTGAATTTAACAACTGTAAATATATGGTCTACATAAAAAGTTACGTTCCACTAATGTAAGTATACAACAAATTTTACATTAAATTTAGTGATATAGCTAGATAGTTCAAACCTCTTGGCCATTTTTTTATGGATGCCATTAAGTTTGTTTTAATTATTTGATTGTATTGCATAATATTGTGTCGAGTTCATAAAATAATAAAAATCATTAGTAACTTTAGATTGCATGTACATAATTAGCTACAAGGCATGATTTTTTCATTTCTCTTGAGAATGAAATCAAAATATTATAATTTTTAATTAAAAAAATAATAATTAGGCTATTAATTTACTAGTATACAGTGGCAGAATAAAATCAGTTATACTATTTTGTGCATACCCACATCCAGAGACAGTTGTTAGAGGTTAAATAATTATATTAAAATTAATACAAACTGTGATACTATAAAAATATTGTAAAAAATAAAAATGTTTGACAAGTAACGACCCACCACCACTATAGATAAATGAAGCAACAACTTCAAAATTGATCATATCAGCGTGCCAATTCAACCTATATTCTATATTTCTATATTTTTGTTTTAAATAAAACAGTGATAGACCACATATTGTATAGGGATGCAAAATTTATTTGAATAAATCTTACTTTCAACATTGAAGCTCTATTAATATATGACTGCGCTTGCAATGCATCGTTATCTTCTAAGTACATACGTGCTATTCTAATGCATATTTCAAATCTGTGTTCAATTGTATGCATTCTAAAAGGTATATACAAATTAATACAAATTGCAATAATTAATAAACTAATTAAAGTTAAACAAAACTTAATAAACATAAGATACTTTTGTTCTGAATCGGTGGTACTTGCGATTAGCACAAGGACTGCATCTTTCCAATTTTTATCAGTCTCAAAAATGGTAGCTAAATGCATACGTATGTTGCACATTTGAGTTTCAAAACTGTCTGTCCTAGGATCCATCTTAACAGTAATTGAACAAAATAATAATTTTTACAAAAACTAAACACAAGGTAAAAAAAAAAGGTTTTACTTTATCCAGTATGAAGAGAGCCAGCTGTTTGGATTGTTCTTTTATCATATTAGGTAAGACTTCTGTGCTAAAATCATTAAATATCTGGCGAGAAATCCCCAAACTTACATTTTTATCAACAGCTGAAATCAATGACAGGCCAGCAGTTAGTTTGCACGACGAGACTAGTAAAGAGAAATATAACAATAGGTAGGTAGGTTTATTAATACTTACAGATTTCGATCATTACTTTCAACATCTCAATCACATCAGAACTGACTGGATTGTCTGAAAGCGACATGATGTCTTTCAACACAATCTGAAACCTGCAACAACCCATGTGAGATAGGAAATCAATTGACGAACGACAATATTATTATGGATATAATATTGTAGACAGAATTTTAAACGGTACGTATCTAGAGAGGATTTGACCGAATTTAAACTAGCAATCTGGTCAAAACGTCAAGGATGGTACCCAACTTAAGTGGTAAATATATTGGCTATAAATTAATCATTGACATCACTCACGCCTCTAATTGATCGTTGGTATTCATATGCGAACTGTCGATGATGTGCCTTAGCCGTTGATGAACTTGAGCGACTGTAAGAGACATGTTTTTCAGATAACTGAGAGGACGCGAGAAAGAATCCACAAAAAAATACGGAATTTTTTTTTATTTAAAGTTTTCTTGACATAGTCATCTAACTTATTGATTACAGTTTTTTGTTTTTAAAAAATACGGAATCAAAATCGGAAACGAATAGTACAATATATGTTGTTAATTACGTGCACTGACGACGGGCCTTGGACTAAAAACCACGAGCGTTCAACAGTATGATTGCCTTATATGATATTATTTATTACGCATCTTAATATTTCGTCTTATCAATAATGATTATTGGGGGCTGGATGTGGGGATCGCAGCTGCAGTAGTATAGTTGGTGGTCTGTCGATCATCGATGGGCTGCGCTTGTGGGCTGGGCGTGGGAGTGCGGGACAACAACCGGTGGTTTGTGAGACATCGCTTACAATATCAGCTGTTTGTGGACGTGTGACCAGGCACGCTACAAATCTGAATTTTTGTGTTGAGTTAGGTCAGGCACTGTCTCTATATTGTTGCTCGTCTAGCGGCGCGAGTGTTTTTCGTAAATATTTCGCGTGTAGACGAATAATAATAATAATAATAATAATAATAATAATATCACAATATTATTTACCATTTAAAAACTGGTACGTAGAACGCCATCTATGCGTGGTTTATTACTCGACCGGGTCGAACCTTGAAAGTTGAAATATCACGGCAGATGTCGACAGAATGACAGAATATAAAACAATAATATTTCGTGTGTTCCTAAATAAATTCGTTACCAATCCAGCGGATTGATGGAGAGTTTACTGTTTAGGAATACTAGCGGTGGGGCCGAAGTAGTTAAAATATACTGTGACATCAAGGACATCCTCCAATCTCCATTATTCTTCCCTTTTTTTTTTAATCGAACAATTAGTTGCAAATCAAAGCACACTGCACGCAATACAATGTATAATCATTTGTTTTTAGTTTTTAGCTGAAAAAATATTAATTATACATATCTTATGATTAATTATGATTCGAAACGCAACGATGAATGTATTGATTTTACAATGATGTTTTAAAATATTTGTGTCTGTTTACACAAAAAATAGTAGAAAATACTTTGATTATATACTCTGAGATTGGTTTCTGATAGAAAATAGGTTGTAGATAGGTAGAGGATATAACCTTAGTTTATATTAATGAGAACTTAAAAATGAAAACTTGGATGTTGAGAGAATACAAAAACTCTGCGATTTTATCATTTTCAATTTTGAACATATACAAAAAATATGGTTTCTAAGAGTTAAAAAATAACATAATTTCATAGTCAATAATAGCCAAATTTTATTTTTACTTATTTAATAATAATAATATAAGTAATACAAATAATAAAGTTAAAGCATCCATACTTGCTGATTTGAAATTGATAATAATTACAAATTAAATTGATATACCTACCTTGATATCTGCTTTCAAGTTGGCTTGAATAAAATAGTAGAGATTTCGTATTCTTACTATTTGAATATTGGTAGAATGTTTTTATTTTTAAAATTCTAGTTTTTTCGATAAGATTCTGAACAAAGCTGGGCTCGCCTCACAGCTTATAGTTCATTTAAGTTTGATATCCGTATAATTAGTGTAATAATAATTGAAAATAATAAACAAAAACAACATTTTGGCAACTTGGCATAAAATATTCTACGCTCAATCGTGTTGCTAAAAAGGTATATGCACGATAGTTTTGTTCTCAATTGTGCTTTATTGGTCTTAGGTAGTAATTAGGACAGGTAAGTAGGTGCCTACCTAACAGTCTTATTTTTGTTTTATTACATTTTAACATATTGAGATCAGACGACAATTTCAAGTAACATACTAAGTAAAATAAATTATAGTTTATTGCATAAAATGGTACTTAGTGACGATTTTGGTAGCACAGTCTTGTAAAAAAAACAATATGATACGTAATAAAAAAAAAATTTGCGATTAATTACTCGGATAATTTTCAATTCTATCTTAATTATTTTTCTTATTTGCATTTCAGAAAGCTCCAGCTAAAATTTGTAATGACTTTGGTATGAAAGTCCATCAATCATAATTTGCTGCAGCGACATTTTAAACTTCAAATGATTTTCTCTGCAGGTATCTATATTTTATAAATTATTATATACAATCTTCAATCATACTGATATACATTTTCATAATTATTGTTACAATTAAGAAATCAATACAATTTGTGGCTAATGTGGCCATGTGGCTTATACATGGTACTGATTTTGTAACATGAATATATTTCAGTATTACAGGCATTAATCATCATATGTATTTTTTTGAATGTGTGATGTTTATGGCCCTCCCCAAAATCAAACCCTAGAGTCGCCACTGTCATAAACTCAGCTTTGGTGTACTAAACAATATAATAATTATAATATTTAAGCCAACAATTAAATATTTGATTTATAAATTATAAATAATGATAATCAGTAGACAATGGCTATGGTAAATGTTAAGAATGTTTAAGGTCATCACTTTCTGAGATACGATGTGTAGTACACGAGTACTTCATATTTATATCTAGACAATAAATATCTAATAGCAAATAGTATATAGTATATGGGTACCTCTTACAGCCGTGCCTATAAAATTCAATTTAGGTATCTTATAGCTCAGTAAACACCTTTTTACTGGTTTCATCATCACTAGGCAAGTCATTCGGAAGTACATGGTCTTGTATTCCCGAGCATAATATTACAAGCGGGGAATCGTTATCATGTTCGGATGATGTGGATGGTTGCTGTTTACATTCTCCGTTGTATCCATTCAGATGCTGGCCCGAAGAAATTACTGCAAACGATGATGTTGGTTGTTCCATGTTGCTTGTCTGGAATCGGATTTAAAGTTTCAACCAAAATATAAAATAGAATAAAATAATGTACTAACCATTGTTGGCTTTACAATTTTGAACATCTCTGAACGGATTTCATTCATCGCCTCGTCGTATTCACTCAAGTAAACGAAGCATCCATTCTCATGTTCTCTAACTGAAGTCAATACAGTCGATCCTATTGAGGTACCCTTTCTTGACTTATCAAAAAATAACATATGAAAATTATTATAACTACACGAGAATGTGGACAAAAATGATTTTTAAATATTAATAGACTTAGATGTACTCTAGTAATTATTAAATAAGAATGATACTCACTACTGAGTTTATATTTTCATAGTCGTGGAAGTGAAACGTATTGAAATGTTCTGTGGTGCCAATGTTATCTCTATTATCCGAATAATACTTATTCGGCTCACAAGAATTACATTCGATAACGTTGGTTGTATAACTGCGGCAGGTGGTGAACTATAAATCAGGATTAGAATATTTTCCGATTGGTTTACGTATATAAATATACATTATTATATATCATATAGTAGAAGGTTTCTTCTATTGCCGTGTTTGAAATTTAACTTATTAAACCAGCGTTTTTCATAGTGGTAAAGCTCATAGATAGTGTGCTAAAAGAATCTCATTTTATAAAAAGAATGAGATGGGTCATTATTAACGTTAAATATATTTGGTTTATTTGATATTAGGTAATAATAATATAAATAATAATTGAACATATTTCATTTTATTTTTGACTTTTAAATGTTTATGTTATCATAATTTTGTAGTTTCTCAAATTCAGTAAATGTAAAATAAACTATACCTACACTTTTAATAAGCAAAGAAATGACTATTTGGTCAAATGCTACATGAAAATGTTCAAAATTTATAGGTTGAGAACCGCTGTATTAAATCAATAAAATATATTTATGAATCGACCTGTACAATTTAATACTTTAGTTTTTATATTAATATAACGAAATTTAAGGGTATATTTATGTATTAAACAGGCAGTGCAGAATTTGTGACATGAATATACACTCACATTTGAACTTGAATTATTTATCTCTCCATGGTTTTTGGTCTGGTAATAGTCACACACACTATCCTGCCGGCTAATTGGAGTAATTGTAGTCGATAACTCTGACCTCGCCTAATTACAATTTAAAGTTTCAAAGTTCAAAAAAAAAATATAGTTGGTAATTATTCTAACACGATGGAATATGGACAGATATCATATTTTAAATATTCATGGGTTAGGTTTTTTACAAACCATTATTAAGAGTGTTTTTAAATTTTTATCATATAAATATAAGTACTACAGTGTGTCATTTAAAATATTGGGACAAAACAAATATTTAACTTGTGATATGCTATATAGGTAGTAGGTACACTTACATTTGAACGAGACTTATTTATCTCCTCGTTGTCATTGGTCTGGTAATAGTCATAGCCAATATCCTGTTGTCTAAACGATGCGATTGCAGTCGATGACTCTGAGATAATCTAATAAAAAATGAAATTTAAAAAAAAAATGTATATAATTAATAATTATAACAACACTAAAGAATGTGGATAAATATAATACTTTCAATATTCAAATAGTTATACACATTTGTTTTTGAATAAGAATAATACGCACGGTGTTTATTTCATCATCGCTGTATTGAAACATATTGGTATGTTCGGTGGTGCTAAAGTTATCTGCAGTCCGTAATCCATTATCCGAATTATATTTATTGGGATCACCACAATCACATATACCGTTGATCGTATAACTGCAAGTGTTTTTTAACTATAAAAGTATAAACACGTTTGGGAAAATTCTGGTTAGTTAAAGTATATAAATATTTATAAATCATATACTTTAAAGTTTCTTCCATTATCATGTTTGAAATCTAACTTATTAAGCTAATAAAATATATTTATGAATCGAATTATATGTACGATTAAATACTTAAGTTTTCTTATTTATAATCAGTGCTTAAATGTCTGCAAGTAACTGGCCTATTTCATATGATAGTAGTATACTTTAAGTTATAAAAAAACCACTTCAAAGAGGGGGGGGGATGTCTAACTTGTTTTATATTTTAAATTATTCATTTTTTTTAACTAAAGCGAACCTACCACACACTTGCTATTTGTTACCTGTTATCTTCAATTTTTTTCTATATTTTATGGTATTTTTTAAAAATTGTTCAGTCATTATTATGCCATTAATTAACATACTTTATTATATTTATTATGTAAATTATACAATTAAACCATAAATTTACAAATTATTTTTATTGGATTAAAGAAATTAAAACAAAAGTTATCAAAAATTAGAATTTGTGAAAGGAAATATCGTATAACCCTAAAACTATCGTACCTATTTACTACAGTTTTTAATACTCTATAGAATAACTAAACCTATTTTCAAATTAAAAAAAAAACAGGCGGTAATTATTACAACACTAAAAAATATTGACAAAAAACAGTACGCACAGTGTTTATTTCATCATCACAAGCTCGGAACATATTGGTATGTTTGGTGGTGCTAAAGTTATCTGCAGTTCGTAGTACATTATCCGAATAATATTTATTTCGATCATCACAATTACATATCCCGTTGATCGTATAACTGCAGGTGGTTTCAAACTATTAACACGTTTAGAATATTTCCAATTAGTTTACGTATATAAATATTTAAACATCATATATTACAAGATTTCTACCATTTTCATGTTTGAAATCAAAGTTTTTCTGTTAATAAAACTTATGTATTTTGTATAGCATTTAGAAATATATAAAAGAAACAAGTCTAATCAAATTTGAAATTAAAAAAAAAAAAGACATAATAATTAATACAGCACTATAGAACAAGGGCCACTAACTAGCGGACCGTGGTCCGGATACTAACCCCGGACATTATTTTTATGAACTATTATCCGGAGTAGTTTTTAAATTGTTATTATATAAATATAAATACCACAAGTGTGTCATTTAAAATATTGGGACAAAAAAAATATTTATCTTGTGATATGCTATATAGGTGCACTCACATTTAAACGAGAGTTATTTATCTCCTCGTCGTTATTGATCTGGTAATAATCATCGTCATTATCCTGCTGGCTATCCAAAGTAATTGTTGTTGAGCACTCTGAGGTAGTCTAATCAAATTTGAAATTAAACAAAAATATATATGTATGTTTAGTAATTATAACAACACTAAAGAGTAAAGAATGTGGACAAATATAATATTTTAAATATTCATGTATTAATACACTTATTATTGTTATGAAATAGGGACACACTGTTCTTATTTCATCATCGCGGCGTTTAAAACCTGTTAGAATATTTCCGATTAGTTTACGAATATAAATATTTCTACATTATATATTATATAGTTTCTTCCATTTCTATGTTTTAAAATAAACATATGACACTAATAAAATATGTTTATGAATGGATTTACACGATTTAATACTTAAGTTTTTCTAGAAAGGTGGCTGGAGTTTGACGTGTTTTAATGAGCAATATTTAGGCATTTATAGCAATTATATTTGTTCTGTGTTACTTTATGAGAGGTAAATTAATGATGTTGCGTGGATTTCTTGAAATTCGTTATTGAGTACCGGACACCGATGGCTTATCGCCTGTATATATATTTCAAGCACATGTCAAATATACAGATTTTATGAAATATACTCCATGCTATTTAAATGATAAAATGCCAAAAAGTTAGACAAAATTGAAGGACTTGGATTTGATGGATTTTAATTTTGAAAATGGTTATTAATGAGTCATTGTGTTAGTTTGGGAGTGACCGAATGCATTTTATTTATTCAAATTCTTCTTTTGAAAAATAAGAATTTTGGTATTGTATATACTTAAGCACTCCATTCATTTTCGTTATAGTGATAAAATTCTACTGTTATACTGTAGTAGAGTTGTTGAAGATTTAAATTAGTTTTCAAAATTAATATCCGTCAAATTCAAGTTGCACAGTTTTGTGTACCTTTTGATCTGTTTTACGTGATTCTATGTACCTGCTCCAGACCCCTTTATACAACGTATTAAGCAATTACAAATATATTTATATTTAATAAAACAGGTAGGTAGTGCAAAATTTGTGGTATGCAATATACACTCACCTTTGTACGATAGTAATTTATCTCCTCGTCGTTTTCGGTCTGGTAATAGTCATAGCTATTATCTTGCTGGCTAACCGAAGAAATTGCAGTTGAGAACTCTGAGCTATCCTAATCAAATTTTAAATTAAAAAAGAGACATAATAATTATTACAACAATATATAACAGGGGTCACCAACTGGCGGACCGTGGCCTGGATACGGATCCCGAACACTATTTTCACCGAATTTTATCTGAAGTAATTTTTAAATTTTTCTAATATAAATATAAAAACTATAAGTGTGTCTAATATTGTATATAAGGCGGATAAACATAATATTTTAAATATTTATACCCGTATATACACGTTTAATTTCAAATATAAAATATTACTTACGGTGCTTAATTCATCATCGCTGTACTGAAACTCATTGGGATGCTTGGTGGTGTCGATGTCATCCATTAATGTACGTATTTCATTATCGGGATAATAATCACTGGGATCATAATTACAGATGACATCGTTGGTTGAATAATTGGAAGTGGGAACCTATAAATCACGCGTAGAGTATTTTTTAAATCTTATGAGTATAAAATATAATGCGATTACTAATGGCAATACAAAAATAACATATGTGACAAAATAGTGAACAATTTGTAGATTTTCAATGTACAAGGTTTAACCAGACAGACCTGGCAAATTAAATCTCTTTTTTTATTTTGTTTAAAATTATTTTTTTTTCGTGCATTTTATAATTTACAAACATTTACGCTACAAAGTACAGTTCAATATTTTTACTTTGTTTTAATAAGTACTGAAAAAAAATTGTATTAGTTTTTTTAATTATTTTATAATTATTTTTTGAAATAAGCAATTTTTAAACTGTTAAACACATTTTGATGGTTGAAACTCTATTTATGTCAAATAATTTTTAATTTTTTAAAATATCATTAATTTTTTGGTATAAATGAATTTGAAACAACAACTTTTTGCAAAATATTCTTTTTTTTTGAATTTACTGACATAATTATTATATTTATTATTCATATAAGTTTCATAATTTTAGTCTTACGTTTACCTAGCATCAAGTTTTTATTTGTATTGTTAAGTTTGTCACTCCTTGCTTAACGTTGAACTGGTGTCGTCCACCGACCAGCACGTTGCTTAAGGGGAACCATGAAGTGCCTGACCCACCCAAAGTATTCAGTGGAGGGCATTATCATACGGCGGCTTTCAATTTATGTTAACCACTTAAAAATGATCTAACCTTTGAACATGAATTAAGATAAACTTAATTCGTTTATCTAAATTTGTGCTCCTGTAATCTAGGGTCTTGCATTGGGATATAAATTATAAATTGATAACTACCTTTTACCTATAGTGAATTTTAAAATAATGAATGTTTAATGTTATTATTTTAATTATTAAAAGCATCTGTATTTGATTTGTATCTATACATTTAATTATTTATGTTTTTTGGTATTTTTTTAATTACATTTATTGGCGAAATTATAAAATGTGGTATTATTTATGAGGTTATATATTTGTAGTAATGATGTGCTGATAACTATTTTTTTATAATATAATAAATGTCGGGAAGAAAGCCCACCTAATCCGGGGGGGGGGGCACTTACCATTGGTCCAACTAATGAATATTTTCTAGCTACGTAACTGACATCGCCACATTAACCCAAGTAATGTAATATTATACATAGTTATATACATTGTCCTGCTAATTACAGTCGATCTATTTTATGAGTTAGAGCTATTCTAATCAAATTTAAAATGTTAACAAAAATATAATCATTTAAATTAAACTAATAAAATATATTTTTGAATTCAATGCCGTGATTCAATACTATTATGGGTAGTTCAATAGAACATAACCTAACGTCGCAACCCCTAAACCAGTACAGCCATATTTACTTCGACTATTGCGTTGTTGTCGAACCATGCGCTTGGCACGCCATTGATTTGTTCCTGCAGATTGGCCATATTTAGAACAATCGTAGGCAATGTGACCCGATGACTATCGGGCAAATAAGCTGACGATGTACCGTGAGTATATTCTGCAGAACAACATTAAGTAACAATTAATATAATAATATACATTACATTATTGATTATAAATACTAATCAATAGTTATGTCTTAATTAGCAGCACTAGTATCGACGTGTTTATATAAATCGACATTTCGTTATTATGTATCAGACATTAACTAAAACTCAAAGCTGTTTTTTCTGTCATATTCGTGATGACAGATGAACATAATACATTGTGTTTAATTAGTATGATCGATGTAAACTAAATTCTCGATTGACTTGAACAAAATTTCGACGGT
The DNA here is from genome assembly GCF_001856785.1 of Myzus persicae. Lineage (NCBI taxonomy): Eukaryota > Metazoa > Arthropoda > Insecta > Hemiptera > Aphididae > Myzus > Myzus persicae. Next base: position 822,538 of record NW_019103922.1, read on the forward strand.
TTAGAATTATCTAAGTATGAGCTATTACTGTACAGTTTATCAGATCGTAAAAATTGACTTGTACCTGTACCAGAGTTAGATTTTTTCGACTTCGTTCTGGCGTCGTCATAATTTGCTGAATGCTTACGTTTATTGTCCATTTCATAGGAACTCAGGAAACTTGCAACTGTAAGAGCATAATATTTTAACTATTAAGTAACTATTAAGCTACAGTCGATTTGTATAGGTAAGTGCATGTAAAGAAAACAAAAATGTAGAGTTATAATAAATATAATATGAAGTATGAACATTATACTGTTATGAAGTACATTTGTTTAGGTAGGTATGTAGAAAGTAACTAGTATTTACTCGTGATAGAAATTTTTCAGTGATTCTGAGTAGGGCCATGAATACATTTTTTTTACAATTAAAGTTAGTTTTTCTTTTGTTTGTTGACTGACGCCTACAATAGTTATTAGTAGGTCGCCGTAATGTATATGTAAAATTTGAATTCAATAACATATCACTCACCATTGTAACTACCTATATAATTATTTAAATTTGTCGTGTCGGGGACGGACCCAGGGAGGTACTTACAAAGTACCCTTTGTATAGGACCCAGCTGCCCCCCCTGCATATTATTTCCCAAATTTAATAATTCTACAGATTCCGATATTACTATATTTCAAATAACATGTATGTCTATCTTAGTTCATGGTGGACAGTGATTCCAATTTTTTAATTTTACATTAACAACATATTGTGGGCCCCACCCAGATCTTTGCTCTGGATCCGTACCTGTGTCGTATACACCGTAAAATATTTTGAGGGTAGACTGTCAGCCTATATTTATAAAAGAATATTTTATTATAGATTTATATTGTCATTAATAATTCATGTATATAATAGTTAAATATTACGGTACACCGAAATACCGTAGAACGGTGTGAACGGCTTCACTGTCTGAATGTACCATCCACTTTATGAATCTAAGTATATTAAGTCAGTAGTGGACTGAACAAAAATATGATGTGTCACGGGGTTTCACCAAAGCCACCACCTGAGCTACGTCAAAATTGATCCCTTCAGCTCGCCACTGTATTAAGTCCTATACTATTAATATTTTTTTAATTTCAACAAAACAACTACAATTGATATTATTGTATAATAATGACCTAATGACGTAAAATTTCTATTTCAATAGTTCAATATTTCGTAATAAATATATTATGTGACTAGTAAAATTATTTTTAATTCTTAGTAAAAATAACGTTTGAGTTATATTCTATTTAATCGTCAAACCTAGGTGTTAAAATAAAATATTGTATGCATTTTGAACTTTTGAACTATAAAATAAATAATAATCTTCATATTTTTTGATTTTGAAAAAAAAATTTGAAAATTATAACTCTAAACGTTTAAAATAAAAATCTTCTACGTTGTGACTATATTTTTGATATCCTAATTACTTTAAGAATATAATACGTTTATTCATTTTTGAATTGCAACAAAAGTAACATTTTGAAAATAGTACACCCCCCCATTCCCAAAGTACCAACTGGATCCAATTTTCCAGCAGAAATCACCCTCAAAATTGTATTTTTACTGATTTCTGCTGGTGATTTCAGTTAAAAACTAAAAAAAAACACCCATTAGTTAAATAAATAGGTACTTTTAATCACATATACGCTCAGAATCTATAGCACTATATAATATAGATAAGAAAATAAAAAAGGGTGTATGATAATTCATCAAATAAATAAATAAATTTCTATAAACTAATAATCTGAAATTCAAATAATTGATTAATAAATAAAATACCACATCGAGCGGCATCCATGCCCGGTCACCGGTCACTTGATGACGCCCCACCCGCATGATGTGTTATCTGCATTGACAAACACCCGTGTAACAGAATATAGAATATCTACGTATATCAGATTCTGACTAAGGTTTTTTGTAAATGTTAATATTAGAACAAATTATTTGCAAATTATCAAACTCACAAATAAAAATATAAACTGTGCCTATATTTTTTTCATATATTTATTTTAAAATAAGCAATAATAAGTGTTCAAATAATTATTTTTAAAATCATATACGACTCGTTTTATAACTGTAGTTATAACTGAAGTGATGGGTCAAATAACTGACTTATTTTACAAGGTTCCTCATAGGTTTTTTTTTCTCATACCAATTATATTATAATATCGAAATACTAGTAGTTATAAGTCATAACATTTTTTGATAAGCGTTTAAAGTTAGAATTTAGACGAAATCCGTCAAGACCTCAAGAGTTTGAGAAAATTATTTTGTAGTTAATTATTCATAAAATTTAAAAATTCAATATAAGATTTCTTATCAGCTTGTCTATCTTTATCAAAAAAATGTTTAACCAAAACGTTAAATTAAATTTTTTATGAGCGTTTTAAGTTGACATTTCTACAACATTGGATATTCAGTCGATTTTTCTTGAAATAATTTTCTTATTTTGTTGTGATTCAAATACAAATTTCTCTAGACATTTGAAATGTACACCATATGTTCATTTTATTAATTCATATGGGTGATATATTTTTTTTAAATATTTTGACTAGTTTTCAATTTTCATTCTTAAGAATTTTATTTTTTTCTATAAATGTCAATTAAATTTTATTGGTTTGGTTAATAAGCATGAAAATTTAATACAAGACTATTAAAATATTGTTAAACAGCAATTAAAAAATATTAAAAATATATGGCCATGTTTTTTTTATAAGCATTTAAAGTTGAAATGTTGACAATATTTATCTAATTGAAAATTGAAAATGATTTTGTAGTTAAAAATGTATAACATTTTCAATTTTTATAGCTAAGAATTGAACATTTAAACCAAGGCTCCACTTAACATTTTTTTCAGTAACTAAAAAAATCTATGACATTTATAAATACAGTTATTTTTTACAGACATTTTAAGTTCAAATTTGGACAATATTGTAATTAACATAAAGAATAATGTTTATCATTTTATTGTTATTCAGTTCCAAGGCAGCCCTTTTTGACATAAGTATATTTAATATTTTTCTAGCATCACTGATAATTTAAGAATAATATTAATTCAACTTACCGGCTACCATATTAATAATAAGTAATAAGAATATACAGAATACTCCGCTTAGAATCGTTTATCAGGTTTATCTTATAGAATGATATCATATCATTGAATTCAAATTTAATACCATCCATTACAGCGACCTCCTAGACACCTTATGTACAGCGGAGCGACTTTCAATTACCCGCCTTTTTTTTACTGGAATTAAAAAATAAAGCTTAACGTAATTTCAAAAATATGTCTTATGAGAATCTGAAGTTTGAATTTTGATTAAATTACTTAGTAATATAAGTCATATCATATAATTCATGATCGTCTTCGCTCAGAATCGTCTTTATGTGCCATGATTTAGCACTGGATTCAATTTTAACACATACATTACACTGACTTACTAAATGTCTATGTACACTCGAAAACTAATTAAGAGCAGAGCGGGTAAGAAAATGATCTGCGTTCTTACGGAGGATTTTTTACGATGATTACATTTTGAAGCAAGATAAGAGCATTTTCAAATCGTTACATTTTATGTGTTAATAAGTTGCATAAAAATTTGAATAATATCGTAAAAATTTCAATAAGCGAGAACATAAAAACTGTTCTTAACTTCAAGTTTGATACTAGGTCAATTTACGCTATACGCCTATACCTAATACTAAAGCTAAAAACACAAGGGTGGTTTTGTTGAACACAATTTTGATTAGTTTTTTGTGGGTCAGAGAGAAAACAAATAGTACCCGAAGACGTCTTGCACCTGAATTTGTTGTCTCCGTCCATCAAGTGCGTAACATAGCATATATTTACGATTTGCAGTTTTTGAGTTATCGTTAACTGTTTAGCATCGTTAGTTTAAAATTTATTGTGAATCATAATTTTATTAAATGTTGTGGTTAAACTCTATGACCATTTTTAAATTGCGCTATTGTATACGTGAAAAACTCGCTAAAGAGTTTAATGATCGTGAAAAACCGACGTATAAACCCAGCAGACAATGTTCTTACCGTTAAGTTTCATAACATAGGTGGATTCACTATAATTTGTAACCCAACGAAGCTGATTGTAAATTTGACATATTACGCACTTGTAACACGACGACAACAAATGTGGGTGTAGCGCGTCCACTCAATATTATGTTATTTAATTATTTAAAACCGCGAGTATTCGATTTTAATCGATTATATTGCGGGATGTTTTACTATTTAATTATTAGTTTAAATAACGTATACGTATCCCCATAATATAAGACTTAATTAATAGTAACTGTTAGGTAATTGTTTGGTGTACAATTCTAAATACTTATCAATGAAAACATCTACTGTTTACTTCTGTAATGTATATATATTATATACTATTCAAAATTGCAATAAGTATAATGTTTTGCATTTTTTCATCATAATCTATAAAGTATAATATAATAACTGTAGATCAATAGAACCAGCCTTGTGTCGTACGCTATAGTATTAGAGTACACTAATCTACTATGAAATATAAAATTAAGAAAACAATTTGGGTTTTTATGCAAGATTTTTTACGATAGTTAAATTTTAAAGCAAGATAAAAGCATTTTTAAATTGAATCAAACGTTTTACATATTCATATAACATTTAATAAAATGCTATTACATGAGCATTTGTTGTTTCAGTCTTAGGCAAGTGCGCAACGTGTAGCACATTTAAGCTATGCAGTTAACGTTTAGCTTTGTTAGACTAAAAATTTTAATGAATCAACTTATCAACCTATTATAAAATGTAAAGTTAAGACATGTATCTTTGTTCTTACTCTGGCATTTTTACGATGGTTAAATTTTAAAGCTAGGTAAGAGCATTTTTAAATTGTAACATTTTACATATTATAAAAAATTGCATACAAATTTGAAAAATATAGTAAAAAGCCAATACGCAAGAACACAAAAATGTGCTGAACTTCAAGTTTCACATTAGGTCACTCTATACCTAATGCTAAAGCTGCAAACACAAAGTTGGTTCTACCGAACACACATTTGTCATGTAGCGTGTGTGTCAGACAGAGAAAACAAAAAATACACTAGGACGCCACCCGCATATTATGTTTCCTAAAAAGTGAGTAACAAACCAAATTTACGTTTATTAGTTTATTGTTAGTTTAAAAACTTTAGTGAAACAACTTATTATAAAACTTAATAGTAAAAACATAATCCGTGTTCTAGTGTCGGTATTTTACGATAGTTCAGTCAGTAAGCGAGCCATGACCATTTTTAAATTGTGCCATTTTATAAGTTCAAAACTCGCTAAAAAATTGAATGATCGTAAAAAACCGCTGAACACAGCAGACAATGTTCTTACCATTAAGTTTCATATCATAGGTTGATTTGTTATAATTTTTTAACTAATGAACCTATAAGTGAACTGCTGATTGTAAATTTACCATATTACCCCTTTTTAACACGGAGACAACAAATGGGCATAGCGCGTCCTCTCAATATTGTGTTATTTAATTATTTAAAATCATGGGTATACGATTTTAATCGATTATATTGCGAACAACTTTATTATATGATTATTACTTATTAGTGGAAATACTATATAGGTATCCCCATAATATAAGATTTAATCAATAATAAATGTTAGGTTATAGTTAAGTGTTTATTTCTAAATACCTATCATTTAACATGTATACTGTTTACTTCTGTAATGTATTTATTATTCAAAATTACAGCAAGTATAATTATATGTTTTGCTTTTATTTTATCATGATCTATAAAGTATAATATAATAACGATAATAATAAGAGTACGTAATACGTACTTACAACTAAAGTCCAAATGATTTCTTCTTCTGTGTGCTGGCGTTACGATCAGATCTGGAGAGCTGGACTGAATGCCGCCGACCGGCCCTCACTGTGAATGTAAAATACGTGCTACTCCCACCTCCTGGTGTAGGTATATATTCTGTGCTATGTGCATAATATACAGACACCCTGTTTAACGTTTGGAATATTTGAAAATGGTACCACCTGCACAGTGTTAATCGGTAATTAATATTACTCTTGGAATTTATATTCTATATTTTACAATTAATAGGTACTATACGCTGTACATGATAGTTTATCTACATGACGCAACGGCGTTGGTCAAAGTTATAAAACGGTCGTCGGTCACGCCGGAGGTCATAGCCCATAGGATAGGTCGGTAAAACGGTTATGTACCTACTGGTCTGTAAAATAAAAATATATTATGAGCAGATCTGATAATGTGTTTTCGGATTGTTATTTTTTTAAATTGTATATATTTTTATTTGAGATAACCCTTGGAGTCCATTATGAGGATGGATTTACCTGCATATTAAAATATTAATTTTGATACCTAGAAATGGATTTTTTTTTGTTATCTATATATGTTGATTTTTTTTTAAAAACCCGTTTCTCATTACTACTGCACGTATAAATCTATAAAATGTTAAGAGTTATTAAATTTGGTTGTGTAGATTAAAAGACGTTTCAACAAAGTTTTTGAATTATATTCTTTCGACGAAAGAACAAAACGGATTGACAATTCACAAAATCGTCGCTAAGGTATATTATGGACGAATTACTTTCCAATCACGACCATATATATTACCTATCTATTATAACAACATAATATTATTTTCCATAATTAAACCAAATAACATCACACTGTAAAATTATAGGTACATAAAGAAAAATTCACAGACTGAATATAAATAATATTACTTTAAATAACGATAAAGAACTATACACTTTATTTTTTGGGAAATTATCATTATGATGGTATGTGTGTTTTTAGTGAGTCATTAGTTATCATCATTTGGAACATTTTTTCAACATTCTGATCACACGATTAGCACTTAATTGATAGCATTATGACTCATTCATTTAAGGTAGGTAGGTCATAAAAAAATAAAAATAATGCATAATACTGGAACTCTTCGAAATTTAATTTTTATGGGTACTATAAAATATTAGCAATGTCATATATTTTTAAAAAATCACCATCGTTAAAAAGTTAAATTTAAATAGTTCATAAAAAACAAAAATAATGTTAGCAGGCAGGTAAATAAATGTAATAAATATAATATATAATATAAAATTTACGAACAATAATGACTATTTCATACACATTGCTATATTATTTAAAAATTGTCCCATTTTAATTTCTGTTTAGTAGGTTTCACATTCGTTGTGTAGTTTGTCTTACGAAGTATATATATATATATATATTGAACTATCAGGCGTTCAGTTATTGTGTATATTTGATTCAAAATGGTTCTTTCAATCCGCATTTTCGCATCATCTTGTTGGATGCACTTAATTACCAACCAAAAAGGTGGATTATTTCACCCTTCACAAAAATTGTTTGTTCTGTTGCCATTATTTAAATTGATTTTGTGTACATTCCATTAGTGTGGAGAAAATATTGGGCTTCCAGGCTTCCCACTAACATAAGTATCTTCAACATATTTTAGGAAAGGTAAACATTGTAGTGGTATCGTCATAAATAAGTAAACCATTCTATCTATTACTTCACTAAGGGGTAAAAATGCTGAAGTGTTAATTGTACAGTAACTTATTCCAAAATCCATGTTATTTCTGTATGAGGAAAAAATACCTAATTATTGAGCTTTTCGCTATGTATATTGACATAAATTAAATATTTCATATTTGGAGCTATTTAGCCTTAAAGCAGAGCGACTATTTTTACTCGTGGTTTTCCATTAAAAATAATCCTTCATATTTTATTCTTTTTTTTTCATAAAAGTTTTGGGAAATCTTTAAAATTGAGGCTCGTACCAGTACCCCGCATTTACAAAGACCATACCAGCTTTCTGCTTACTTTATTTTATAGATATATATATATTATTGTTGTAATAAATTTATAAGTTATCAAATTATACGAATAGTATTATTTTTACATAGTTTAAAATTCTATTTTAAAATATTAATACTTTTTTAGATTGGATTACTTTTATTTTTTGACGACTAAAGGCAAACAACTAGTTTATGCACTGACCAGTTTACTAAACAACCAATTTATATTGAGTGTGTAAAGGAAGTTATTTATTCGGAATGTAATATTTCGGTTATATTTTGAAGTCAAAAGCAAAATATTCCCAGTATTTTTAAAAATAATGTAGGAAAACCGGAATTTTCACGCAATATCAGTTTTTAACAAAATTGATTTTGTCATTTTATCGTAATTAATAAACGAATAATAGTAGATAATTGAAATTATCATTAAATATTTAAGTAAAAGACATATAGCTGTATTTTAAAAATATTATTTTTTGTAACGAATAATGTATACACTTAATCATAATACACACATTTTTTTTTCAAAAAAATTTAAACTTTTTTAAATAATGAGTGTTGAATGATAACAAAATCACTGGTTATTGGGTAAATTGAAAACCGAAATTAAGGCAACTGTATTGTATACCTACATATAACCGTAATTTGTACGGTCCATTTTTAAAGCGCCCTACCTATAATACAGACTTATGACATGAGTGAGATTAGGACTTCCGGCCTGAGATTTATTGATACCTACGAAATTACTTACTTATAAAGTAAGGTTTATATTGATTACACCGGCTATTGATTCTGCCAACTACCGTTTATAATATTTAGTTATCGATCTCGTTGGCTACTGTTTATAATATTCACATAATTATTATATCGATTCTACTGGACACTATTCATCACCCCCTTGTAAATGTATTTTAAAATGTATAGTCTATTTTTAATAATTTATTTAGAAAATTTTAGAGTAAACAGTCACTTTGTACTATCCATTACTATCCTTAAAACGTTCAACATTGACAAGTGCCGCTGTCGACTTTATTTGTTCCCTCGTACTTACCTATAATACAAACTTTTGACATGGGACTTTTGACTTTACGGGGTCAATACTAATATATAAATCTGCAGGAACACGCCAAGCAAATAAAAAAATTACTAGAGCCCTAAAAAAAGAGGGGCCCAGTGGACATTTTCAGGCCGACACTGGGTCTATCTATTATATATTTACGTGTTATTTTATAATGCCCCTTCAACCCCACTGTAGCTTAGCAAAAAAACATTTGTGTTTTTTTCTAATGTAAATGATCATATAATATTTATATTAATATGTATGCCTTAGTTATATAAGTGCGCGACCTGACACATAAATTAAAGTACTCAGTGGCGACTATTAGTAGTTTGATATGGTAGTGCGATAAAATTTTTTCTGAAATGGCAGTTGCCCCATACCCCCACTGATTTTGGATGATAATAAATCTATATGATTGGCCAAACCTATACAATTTGACTTCGACGCCATTGACCAACATAACACTTATATTACTCATAAGATTATATAGTTAGTTACAAGATATATACATAAAAATAAATAATAATAATGCAATCCATTTTTGTTTTATTAATAAATGTAATAAGTACTTCACAATTATTGCTGTCGGTCGGACTTTCTTAAGCTATTATTTGACGTAAATATCGAACTCATCGCGGGTCGCCGCCGAAAATGTACGACGGTAATTTATTGTCGCACTATAATAATATATAGTATAGTCTCGCTGTGACCCTCGGCCCCCGTCGTTGGCGTCCACAAATTGCGTTTAACGCTTGTCTGTTGTGCTGTACAATAGCGTACAGGCCGCCGCCGAAAATGTGAAATACTATAGCTCTTAAATAATATTATTGTCCCTCCGCCGCCCATCACGGTATAATCATACTATTATAGTGTTATTATAATATAACCCGTGTACCACACGTTTGTGTGCGCCTCGGACCGCTGTACCATACAGTAAACACGTAAGTACAAAACTAACCTTACACTGTTACAGCTTTCAGGCGTTGGTCGCTCAGCTTTCGTTTAATTTTTGTGCGAATAATTTAAGCCTACCATATTCACTAGAATTCCGTTGAAAAGTTACAAATAGAATAAAGTTGTGATATCACTACTCTAAGGTTCAAAAACATATTCAGAAATGAAATAATACGTCTTAAATGAGTTTGGGAGTATCATAAATACTGCTGATAACCTTGCTGATCAAGGTTCATATATTATTGTATTTTGTATACCTGTATCTATAAAATAGTTTTTAATTTTTACATAACTCTTAGATGGTCTTGAGAATGATGTACTGTACTACTGTGGTTAAAAAATAATCACAAACCCGTGGATGTTGTTATTGATAAATGGAATAATACTAAGAACTATAGATACAAAGAAATTATGGCTTACAAAGAAGAACTGTATTATTTTAAATAATTTCCATCTATTAGAGATTGTCAAGGTTATCAGTTGGTAAGTAAAACTCAGTTTGTTCTAATTAATCTTATAAATATACATGTAAAACATTATGTAGGTAAATTAAAAGCTAAAATTTGCAAGAAAAACAATAATATATATATACCAAACATGGTAGGTTTCATGTATATATTGTTTACATCTTACTTATTTAGAATACAAATATATATATAATATAGTACTTTTTGATGTGACTCGTTGGCTAATTGGCTAATTGTCTATCAACCATAGGAATGTGTAATAATTTATAACAAATTAATATTATGACTAGAGTTCGGAAGTTATAGGAGCAAAAAAAGGCAAAATATTATAAAATATGCATGAAAAAATGTGAAATATACAACAAAAAAATGTATTTATTTATTAAAAGTGTGTTAATTATTTATTAATATACACGAAAAAAATTCTAAAAACTTATATTTAAAACTTTTATGTATAAAAAAAAATAAAAAATATGGCGCTTAAATAAATACGACAGAACTACACATCACGGTGTCTAAAACACAACTGTCAAATTTCAATCTTATTCACGATAAGAGAGTATTTTGGCGTATGGTTTTTCGAGCGCCATAAGATTCAATGTGAACTGCACTATTAAATGTAGACACTAGACATAATATATATCTTTTAGTAGAAAATAGAAAATAACAATAAATAACAACGAATGGCGCACGTTTTTCGCGTTATTTTCGTTGTGATATCTAACATTATTTAAAATTGGTTAAGAATGAAAAATATTATTTTTTGTAGAAAATATTAAATAATAAATATGCATTAAAATGTGCGAAAATCAATGAAAATCGACGAAATATTTACTTTTTCTCTAAAATTATTGAAATATGCAAAATTTGCATTTTTAATTTTCAATTTTTAAACTCAACATTGTATATTTGTATAGCTCGGATTTCTAGCTTGGTCTGCTATAATTCGACACCATACAGACAATATGCAACTCCCGTAACTTCCGAACCCTAATAATGACCAAAAAAATTTTTTTTTCGGTATATAATTTATAATACCTACTTTAAGAACATAAAATTGGTAGCATTTCAAATTAGTTTGTAGTATAATAATAATAGTTAAACATTGAAAAACAAGAAGTTCTAAATTTGAGTTTGGAAGTGTTAAAAACCCATGATTTTTAGGCACTTTTTTAACATCAATTATTCTAGTTACATAAAATGTATATAGTAATTGCAACTAATATAGAGAAAGCATTATTAGAAATTCCTCTACACAGTACTCTATGTTTATAAATATAAATATTATATGTTATACGAATTTAGAGGCGTTTCATGATCGTGGGACCAGGTCAAAACGCAACAACTTTTTGAGTACGGTTTAGGTCGTAGATATTAGACATGTCATTTAGACATCTCCGACTGGCCGTATAGAGAGTGTTTGGTACATTAATAGTGATGATGAATTAATGGTTTAAACAACCATAAAAATCAAAAAATCAGAATTAGACTTTGGATTATAATATTACGTCTTTCTTACCGACTTCTTTCGTTCCATTCAAATCATAGGTGTGCGCACAGGGGCATCAGGGGCAGCATATGCTGCCCCTGGACTTTCTTTGGAGCGACTGCGGCCGGCAAATATTGAATAATGGGCCTCGGTAAAATTATATTTCCACAAATGATGACTATTGTAGATAAAAAAATTATAAAATTTTATTTTTTTTATTAAAGTATAGATAAATATTTTATGGTTATAGAATTTACCAGTATAAAACTAATAGACCTGCAGTAAACCTTTACATTTTTTTAATTCGAACCATTAAAGTACCTTAATTTTTGCAGCCAGTCGCTAAGGTTAGGTTAGGTGAAAAATTGAAATGGTTTATTAGTCGTATTGTAGTATGTGGCCGTTTAATCGTGCAACTCATTTCGGGACGTCATAAAAACCGGATTTGGGGCTCATAATTTTAGTCTTTATATATACGATTAAACATACAGGTTAAAGATGACCAATGATATAATTTATTTGTCAAGACGGCCAAACTGACTTGCCAAAACAGTTATAACCTACAGACTGGCGGTATTTTGAGGAAAACTCAAAAATCCAAAACGAACTTCTAGCAAGGGTGTAAGTCGTATTACCTTTTTTTTTAATGTTCTATAGTTTGACGGTCTCCATATCACAATTCTTTGTGTAATCAATATATCTTAAATCGTGTTTATGACACATACCACAGTCTAAAAATATATTCTTATCAGTCTTATTGTGGAGGTATCGCGACTACCTCCAACTACGAAGTTGACCAGGAGAGTAAATATAACGCAAATAATAGCAAAAATGTTAATATATTATGTTATAATTGAAAAGAGAAATAACACAAGTCGGTGCCCATAGCATTGCTCGTTATTTCGGACTCGCAGTCAGCTATGTAAAACTGATCACGAGAAGCCCAAGCGAATCGCTTGTTCGGTAATCGCTTAAACGACGGTGTAGGTTACTAAACTCAGTGTACGAGCATGGCGTCGGTCACCAAAAGTCATGTACGTGTTTGAGAACAGTGCCGCCGATGGCAGATAAGTATTAGTGCCTACTAGACTCTAAGGTACTAGTCATTTAATTCAATCTGTTCTGTGCTAACGAATGTGATTTGATTTTTGATTTTTATTTTATGATAACGGCATATTGAGAAGCCATCGTGATACGTTTTAAAATTACGCAGCGCGGCGTTTAGTACCATAGTCACCGCGTCACGACAGCTGCTAGTGATACCAACTATAAAAAGGAGTGTGAGTACTGTAATGTTGGTGGTTGTTGACTACATTGTCTACGTGGCACATTACAGCGATGGACATCGCTATAACAGATAAACGAATAAACTTAAAACATTGAAAATATTACCACGGATTGTTTAAGGCGTCATAGTACAATAATTGTGAAGCTCTAGTATTCGGAATTAATGTGTAACCGGTTTTAATTTTAGTATCATTATTATTATTTTTTATCAGTGCAATAAAACACGTTTTACGAACGAAAAAAAAGCGTTCCAAATTTTATTTGTGTGTCTATAAAACTACGTTTTGGAAAATTAGTAGGTAAGTGTACACTATTTTATGCAAAATTGATCAATGGAAACCCGTCGGTAAATAATCAAAACGATTTTGGTATATATATATTGTGTGTGAGTGTGTGTTTTCTGGTCGAAGTAGTAATCCAAGGACGGGAAAAAGAACAGAAAAATAAATAAACAAAAACAAAAGATCCACACTGTGTTTGCCCCAAATCCGCTGCATTCGAGGTAAATGGCTGCCACCCCAATGTCGTTTCCTTGATGTATAACCCTTTTATGTACACACTTTTTCGTTTTCTAATGTAAAGACCAAATGTGCAAACCGAATTTATTAGAACCACTTTATACGTGTATAAGTGCGGATCCATTTCATTGCGTCGCGCATACTGCACTATCTGTTATAAAAGTTACATTATAAAAACGAATATATATAATATATATAATTATATTTATGTATAGCGACAATAAGGATGTTAAGTGCAATACTATAGTTGAAACGTGTGTACGTGTCCATGGTACAGAAAAATAAAAATATCATAATTTTTTCTTACTGTTTCAGACTTGCTTGTGGATTTTTAAAATATATATTTCTACTGTAATAAATATATATATTTATGTTACACATAATGTCTTTGAATATAACAACGACATTTTACACTGTACGTATCATATGTGTGTGTGTGTATAATATATATAATATATATATATATATTGTATTAGAATAAACACAAACTAATAGTCGTTTTATCGTTATTTTTTTATTCAAAATAAATTGAAACATTAACATTAGACAAACTATTGACGAAAAAAATTCGGATAAAATTTTTTTGTAATGAAAATGAAACAGCCTATTTGGGAATCCATAAGAAGAAATTGGATGTTGTATAGTTATGAAAAAATCACTATAAATCAATAAAAAACGGAAAAAAAATTTTAAATTGCACTAAGAATAGATTTGTTTTCCCATTGAACCAAAAAAAATGCAATATTTATTCTATTGTTGTAGCAATGTATCTAAACTTAAGTTTTTAAATACAATTTTTTATCAAATAAAAAGAGGTTAAAAATAAAAATAATTATTTATAAACTAATGCATGATAATATTCAACTACTTTGACTGTGAATAAAAAAATAAATATTAATAAATGTCAAGCATAATATAATTATTTCCTCATGACCAGAGTGCAATACTGCAAAATGTGTACCTAGTAGGAATTTGAATTCTTTAAATTACAATCATACATTCTAGAAAAAAGATTAATTTAGAGTATTATTATTAATTATTATCTTGAAAAACACCAAATGCATATTATGTAATAAATTATGCATATTTTATTTATTAAAAGCATATACCTACCTAGTTTTACTGGTGTGCAAATTGAATATGTATAATATGTTTTAATGAATAAAACAAAGCTTACTAGCTTTAATCCCAGGAGGATAGTATTGATATTATTAAACTTATAGTAAAACTGAATATGGTGTTTGTTTGACTAGCATTTGTAATGTAGGACGGTACCTTTTTAACATAATATAGGGCTATACAAATAATAGGTATTATGTAGGTATGATATATTTTGTTGATAATTAATGACTTCCATCTATTTTGAAAGAATTACACTTTCTGCAAATGATTTTTAACAGAAAACTACACTTTTAAATCAGTCATTTTTTAGAAAAATCTACCAATTAAAATGATTTATATTTTTTTAATGGGTATGTACTATATTACATAATAATTGTGACAAAGTAATAAAATAAAATATAACAATTAAAAGCGTTATAATTGTTATACAATTTAACAAAAAAAGAAACAAATTATTTCAAATACATTTATGTAAAAAAAAATTAAAACTACATCAAAGATAAAGTACCATTTTTTATACATAATTGTATATTAAATTAATATATTGTTCATTCTATTGTGAGCAATAAGCATAAACTGAGTTAGCACACATCAATGAATTTTTACACTCGAATTACGTACATAGTAGTTCCTCTAAAGTACATAAAATTTCGAAAAATGGGTGTATTCTATGTAACGACCTAAGATATTTGTAATTGTATCATTATTTTTATAGAATTAATGCAAGTTGCAGGTAAACAATACTAGTATACAAACAATTAAAATAAATATATATGATTTATTTTTATTTGTAATTATTTGTATCCTGATTTCATGTAGGTAGTACACAACATATCATTTTTTAATGCTATCAATTAGTTACTCATAGACTACTGTAAATTGTTCGTTTAGTTTAATTGAAAATTGCCCATTGGTTTCAAATATAAAAGCTATATTATGTTAATGTATCATATGTTATTCGTGTGTGTGTGTGTGTGTGTGGCTGTCTTCTTAAATCAAGTATGATTAAAAAATAGATCAGTTTTAAACCTACAGTTGTTAATAAGTATTCTATAGATTTCCATTAATTAATATTTAACATACATTTTTATTATAAATAAAGTTTTTACAAATATAAATTGATATATTTGGATTGACTTATTGAAGTATGATGTAGTATTAAATTTAAATTTAATAAGTATATGGTTTTTTGAAAAATCTATTGATTTTATGTATTAAATTTAATTTGTTTTAAAATTTTATAGTTGTTTAAAATACTTGGTTTTGCAAGACTCCAACTCATTGAAATACTTTTGAAACAGTGTTTAACGACAAATAAAAAAAATCTTTGCCTTCTATGAACTTGAATATGAAAATTAATGTATAGATTCTTTTTAAAATATCAGCTCTTAATTATTGTATTCATCACTTTAAACAGAAATGGAAAAAACACCAAGACATATGAAACTTATTACTATTGAAACTGAAGAAGATAAATTACTTAGAAAAGAATTTAAAAAAGAAGAAAAGGCTTACCAAAAAATAAATCGCCTGCAGAATTTAGATTCAGATGATGAGATTTTAAAAATGGTTTCAAAAACGTAAGTGATATAAACAGGTTTAATCTTCTTTAATTGTAAAATAAAATGTAAAATTATGGTTACTGTATTAAAGGACAAGTGCAACAAACTTTCCTGAATTTATTGATCCTAAAAATAGAAAAGCACCTGCAGCTCAGAAATATCCCCATGTATATGATATGAATTTAGAATCAAAAGTATCAAGTTGTAAGTTTTTTTGTAATTATAGATTCAATTTTATGTTTTTACAAAACAATATGTTATTTACCAAATAGGTTTCATAGATGAAGAACCATGTGTTATCCCTGCAGGAGCCAAAAAAACAGCTTTTAAAACACACACTGAAGTTTATATCCCAGTTGCAAATATGCCACAAGAATTGACTGTTGGAAAAGAATTGATTTTCATTAAAAATCTTGATGAAGTTATTTGATTGTTTTCTAGGCATTTGATATTATAACTAATATTCATTTTTATGTTTAAAGGTTGGACAGAAAGCATTTCATGGAATTACTAATCTTAATAGAATACAATCAATAATTTTTGATGCAGCATATAACACCAATGAAAATTTACTAATATGTGCCCCAACTGGAGCTGGAAAAACTAATGTTGCTTTGTTAACCATAATCCATCAAATTAAACAACACATTAGGAATAATGAAATAAATAAAAATGAATTTAAGGTATACATTTTCAACCTTGTCATCTCATCCATTCTCACTATTTAAAATTGTATTTCAGATTGTATATGTAGTTCCTATGAAAGCTCTCGCAGCTGAAATGACTGAAAATTTTTCTAAACGCCTTTCTAGCCTAGAAATTTCTGTTCGCGAATATACTGGTGACATGTCACTTACTAAAACTGAAATTCTCAACACTCAAATATTAGTTACAACTCCTGAAAAGTGGGATGTAACTACCCGTAAAGGAACTGGTGAGGCATTTTTATTAGATACATAGATTTATATTAAATTCTCATTTGCTTATTTTTTTAGGAGATATTGCATTAACAAGTTTAGTTAAGCTATTAATTATAGACGAAGTACATTTACTGCATGGTGATCGTGGTCCAGTCCTTGAAGCTCTTGTAGCACGCACTTTAAGACAAGTCAAGTCTTCCCGAAGCATGATTCGAATTGTTGGATTATCTGCTACATTACCAAACTATAAAGACGTAGCATGTTTCTTAAAAGTCAATTTTTATAAAGGACTATTTTATTTCGATGATCGATTTCGACCGGTGCCATTAGTTCAAACATTTGTTGGGGTTCGTGGTAGCGGGAAAACATTATGTCATGAAATGGATAAAGTTTGTTATGATAAAGTGTATGATATGGTGCAAAAAGAACATCAGGTATGCCAATTGGGTAGTATTGATTAATAAATATTAATTTAATTTGTATTTATTGTGTATAAAGGTTATGGTGTTTGTTCATGCTCGTAATGCTACCATAAAGACAGCTAATGTTTTTAGAGAATTTTCAATTCACAGAAATCACCAGACTGCATTCCTACCCCAAGACTCTAACACAATAGGTATAGCTAAAAAGGCTTTTGAGAGTTGTCATTCAAAAGAATTAAGTAAATTATTTAACAGTGGATTTTCTGTTCATCATGCTGGTCTTTTGAGATCTGACAGGTAAATAATTTATTATTTTACATGTTTATCGCATAGGTCTATGCAGCTTTATCAGAATGAAAAATGTGGATAACATGAACAACTGAATGTACATAAAAAGGTTTATCTTGCCTTTTTAAGAATATTCTGAAAACATTTAACTATTTTTAAAAAATAACCATTTACTTATTTTTCTTTTATTATTTTTTATTAATTTTCTCAGTAGAATAATTTATAAAACTGTACATACTTAAATATTTTACATTTTTTTGGTGTATAATTGCATCAGATCTATATGTTATTAATATGTACAAGTTATACAAGGCTAGACTAATCATAATATCGTTATTATTGCTTATGTATATTACAGAGACCTAGTAGAAAAGTACTTTGCCGAAGGTGCTATCAAAGTATTGGTATGCACAGCAACTTTAGCATGGGGAGTAAATCTTCCAGCTCATGCAGTTATAATTAAGGTAAGTAATATATTTTAATAAACCTATTACATTTTCATTATTATTTTTTAAGATAATACAATATTATAAGATTTTAATTGATTTTAGTGTTAGAAATATAATATCATAGTTGATTATAAATAGTAAATACTATAATATTTGGTTTAATGTTCTTAAATAATTTATAGGGGACAGATATACGTGACTCAAAACAGAGTAAATTCATAGATCTGGGTATTCTTGATGTTTTACAAATATTCGGTCGTGCTGGAAGACCTCAATTTGATTCTTCTGGGCATGGAATGATTATTACCTCACATTCCAAACTCCCAAAATACTTATCGTTACTTACCAACCCAATACCAATTGAAAGTTGTTTTGTAAAACATCTTGCTAATAATTTGAATGCTGAGGTATACATTATCAAATAATAAGTTCTAGCTATGTTTCCATTAACAAATATTTTGAGAATAGCATTGGATCTAATACATTTTTTTTTTTCATTTGTAGGTTGTATTAAGGACAATATCGAATGTCGAGGAAGCTGTGATGTGGCTTAGTTATACTTATTTATTTGTCAGAATGCTTATAAATCCTCAAGTCTATGGCATATCGCTTGAAGAACTTGAAGTATATACCGTTTAGTATTATTTGTATGTAAATTTTAATAATTTATTTTATTGTTGTTACTTACAGTTAGACCCAATGTTGGTTGACAAAAGAAAAGAATTGATTATCAGTGCAGCAACGGCTCTAGATAGGGCACAAATGTTACGTTACAATGAAAGAACTGGAAATCTCTCGTTTACAGGTTCATTACTTATTTCAATTGTTTACTAAGAATGTTTTTATGTTTAAACTATAATTATTTCATTTTACAGATACCGGTCGCACAGCTAGTCATTTTTATATTACCTATGACAGTGTTGAAATATTTAATAAATGTCTAAAGCCTTCTATGAATGGGTCAGAAATATTTCAAATGATTTCTGATGCAAAAGAATTTGATCAGATACGGGTACATTATAATGAATATATTATATTATATATACATACTAAATTGTTTTAATGAATATTAATATTAACCTTAATTATATTTCAAAGGATCGTGATTTTCGTGATAATGAATTTCATGAGTTACATGCATTACATCGTAAATATTGTCGAGTTGAAATTAAACTCGACAATCCAAGTATGTTCACGTTTTTAGAACGTAAAGTTAATGTACTTTTACAAACATATATTGGACGTGCTACAACTACATCTCCTCCATTAATATCGGACCTGTTGTATATCTCACAAGTAAATCTAATGTTAATATTAATAATGATTTTTTTTGTTGTCTCTTAACAAAAGTATGCATATATAATTTGTTTTCAATAGAATGTGACAAGAATTGCACGGGCATTATTCGACATGGCTTTGCATCGCAATTACGCTAAGGTGTCATCTATATTATTAGAACTTTGTAAAATGTGTGAAATGACTCAATGGTCATTTGAATCTGGATTACGGCAATTTCCTGATGTTCTTTCTCCTGAAATAATACATACAATTGAGGAAAATAAAATACCATATACCAACATTATAGAAATGGGTGCAAAAGAATTAGGTATTTTACTAGGAAATCAAAATGAAGTTGCTGCTGTTAAAAAGTGTTCTATGGAGATTCCATATATTGAACCTTCTTCTAGTATTCAATCTATTACTAGAACTATTTTAAAGATGAATGTGGAACTATTTCCAAATTTTGAGTATGTAACTTACATGATAAGTTTAATAAAATTGTGTTTTTATATCCTATTTCTATAAATTAAATTTTTTTATAATTCAGATGGAATGATGAGTTTCATGGCTTAACAGCAGTTGCGTTTTGGATTTGGCTTGAAGATCTGGAAAAAATTTTCCGTTGGAAACGTGTTCTTATTACCAAAAATCAGGTATTGAAAAATATATTATTATTTCCATTCATTTCTTGTGCATTGTCTTAAGATTATGTGTATATTTTTAAGGTTATTAGAAAAGAAACATATAAGTTCATGTTTAAAATACCTTTAGTTGAACCATTACCATCACAACTATGTTGCACTTCAGACCGATGGTTAGATTCAACTTCCATTCTACCATTAACTTTCCCACATCATTTAATACCACATTGTGATGCTTCAATGACAGGTATATAAATCAACAATCTTTTAGTACCTAAGTTTTTTTAACATAAAAAAAATTGTGTTTTAGATGTATTGGAACAGAAATTTGAATGAATTTAATTAGTGCGATAAATACCTGGATTGAAATTTATGAGTGAGATATCTAATTAATAAGTTATACTGCAAGAACCATATTTCTATTTTAAAATAGCAACCGAACATTTTACATAAACAACCAGAATGTTTATCATCATTATTGAAATACTTTAATGAGCAAAATATAAAATCAAAATAGCCAACTATTAACGCCCCAATAAAGAGCTGTGTGTATATTTACTGTAAGGAAATCATCATCTTGTGAGCTTTTAATTTTATCATAATATATGAATAAATGTGTACATACAATTTATTTTGTATCATATACTGTGCAGCGAACACATAAACGGAAACATTGTCTCTAGTTTCTACACAAAATAGTATTATGTTACCATGAAATATGTATTTATCTTGTACTATAGTTTAACTTGTATATTTTAATTGTTAACAATCCCTAGCTGTTGCTAATATTCGTTTTTTTAATGAATTATATGTTTTATTTTAAAGGACTACACTTTGGGAAAAGGAACACGTTGTTCCATTAAAAATTGCTTTAACAGGCGTTCAAAGTATCATCTTAGTCTCTTTACCTATCCTAGTGATTACGTATTGAGAAAAACGAGAATAGAAAAATATGGATTAGAAGTTGCATTTGCTGAAGAAGTAAAAATGTCTGAAAGAGTATGTTGTATTCATTTTGACGATTGTTTCAAGAATCTTGAAAAAAAGAACAGATTAATACCAGGTGCTGTTCCATCATTGTTTTTAGGCAGTGGTAAGAAAACAATGAATGATTTTTTATTTTATTTTGTATTTATTTTTTAATTAATAATTATTAATATTTAGGATTTCATTATTATAGTTTAGGAAAGTACAGTGTTTTGTTTTGTTTAAAATGTAAAAATCTTTTAACTTTTTCATTTAAAAAGAAAAAAATGAACAATATTATTAACTTCTTATGCTTTAATATAAGAAAAAGAGATTTCATTAATAAATTTGAGTACAACAATTTTTATACCACAGATTTTTAATTATATTATTGCTAAACTAAATGATGAATATGATGATTACTAATTTTAATTTGATACTATATTTTATCATCTGATATTAAAATCATCAAATACCTCTACCTTTATTACGATTGATAACAAATTGCACTGAAACTACAGTCTTGTCTATTATCTCATAAGTCAAATTTTATATTTTACTCTTGTTAACTTCCCATTGAGTTAACACTCTTATTTTGGATTATGAATAAAATATAATAATTAATATATAAATTATAAATTCATATTTTGTTTCATTAGTTTAGAAAAGTTTTATTCTTAAGTAATGGACCTATGTCCTAAACTGTTTGGTATAAATTACAATAATTAAATACTGCATGACGTGTCTATTTTATATGATATATCTTTAAAAACAATATCTTTTATTACATAAAATAGTTATTTTACGTATAAAGAATTTTTTTTTCATGTTTAAATTTCATTAATGATTAATATTGATTAAATTTTTACAAAAGATATCAGTTGCGGCTTATGGATGTATTTTTGTAAAATAAGTATACATCTGTGTTATTAATACATTATTTTAAAACAAAGAAAAAAACTATTTAATTTTGATAATTTTTATAAAATGTAACCAAAAAAAAGTATATAGAACTATACACTCCTAAGCAAATCGCATTAATTCCTTCAAATTTAAAATATGTCAAAACTTACTAATGGATTGAAATGGTACATTTTGGCACATTCAATAAGCTTAGACATTAAATTGATAAAGGAATACACTATGGGAGTCACACTACAAACGTTTACAAAAGAAATACTAATAACTAATTAAAATTGTATTTTTAAGTTCCTTTTATTGAATATGTATAATTGTTTTGGGTCTTTAGCCGCCTCGTACCGGGTTCATAACTTAATAAAAAAATTATGAAAATAAATATTAGTTTGATTTCTAAAATATGACTTATGATTTTAAAGGATATAATAAAAGTAAGAAATATTCCATCAACAAGTTTTATAGATAATAATGGGTCTGTTCATGTAAATAAGCCATCGTGTTCGTCTTAAAAATTATGTTATACATATGAACAATGGAGAAATAATTTGCTTGTTGGTTTACATTGATTTGATTGCTCTTAAAACCAATGTTTAAAGTATAATTAATATTATATTTAATTTAAAAGAACAATAAATTTTTACTTTTTTTCTTTTTTTATTTTATCAGCTTTAGAGCTTATTAAAGACCAATAACTGCAAAACAAACCTTCAATTTCTTTCTATCTAGAGCTACTCCTGGGTTATCTTTTGCCTTGCAATAAAAAATAATTTTTTTTTGTCCAAGTATCAAATTTGTTACCAAACTTAATAAAAAAAAATTGTACCTACAATTAAGTAACAGTTTTTTGAAAGTGTAATTGTATACTATTGTAAATGGTATTAGCCTTAGTTCTTTTAGATTAATGTTATGTTGTTTTAGTATTACATTATATTGATATATACATAAATGAAAATTTTATTTTGTTTTATTAATTTAGGATTTTGAACCTTATTACTTTGTATCAGGATGCATAACTAATCACGATGAAGAAGTTAACAAAGTCACCCTTTTCACACCACCAATGGTAACTTTTATAATTATTAAGGCAGAGGACTTGTAGCTCTAAAAAATCACCAAATATGCACTAAAATGTACAAAATATCCATATTAAAATGCATTAAAAAATAATATTTTTTGTATGAGTATATTTTATTTGAATTTTGATGTCTGCGACCAACATCCCCATTGCCCGTATTGATAATATCTTATGCAGTGAACAATATATGTACATAAATACAATTAATAACCGAAAAATAAGTCTAATCGGCAATTCTCGAAAAGTGTTTCTAGGAAAAATATGTTTGTGGAAACAGTCAACAACCACATTAATATGATCAAAATGTTAAATAATTTTAAATTCAACATTATTTTGGTTGTATATAAAATATTTAAATTAAATAAAAACTTAAAAAATATTGATAAAATGATAAATTATTGAAAATATGCATCTTAACATGTGGAATTGAAGAAATATTCACTAAAACCAAAAAAAACTTGAAATATGCATTTATTTGCAAAATAAAATTTTAAAACTACCTTTGTTTCAGCAAAACGTATTTGTTTCTTACTCTTCTATTTTTGTGATCAAGCAAAACAAATATGCAAATGCTACAAGTCCTCTACCCTAATAATTATTAATAAATTCTGTTTTAAAACAATTTCTGATGTCAGTTTATTGAAGTTCTTGTTGCTCATTTTGTAGGAATGTGTAAATAAATGGAGTTCAAGTTTAGGTTTTTAGTTAACTGTAAACAGTATTCTGTGGTGTGAAAGACATTTCACCTCAAGACATACTTCATCCCGAATTACTGGTAAATGATAAAAATAAAATAGTAAAATCATTAGTACCTACTTGATTGTTTGCCAGACGCCAGAACCTACCAATGAATGACCAGTTATCAACAAAATAAATAAACAATGTTCCAGGTATGTAAAATATTCTTACTAAAATACATTTCAACTTGTGATTTATTCCAATATTAAAATCAACTACTGTATAAATTAATAATTTTTCAGGTTATACAGATGATACATCAAAATCAATTAATGACTTTTCTTCGTATGATTCATAGGTTCAGCAAAAATTCTTTTTATGAGTCATAATTTATGACTTATAATTCAATGTCCGTTGTGTTATTTTGAAAAATGTTCTGATATGAATAATGAAAATCTTACATCTTGAGACATATCTCTCACATGATGTCAGTAATTGAATTTATTATATTAATTTTCATTACCTATTTTTAAGTATATTTATTAGGCATATTTAGTATTTTATGTAAAAAAAAAACTATAATTGTATGTCATGTATTGTTCACAATTTTCAAAATAATTGTATTTTATAACTCACACTTATGTAATTTAATTGTATGAATAATAAATGTAAATTGGGCTCACGCCCGTTTTGTATGCTAAAAATAAAATAAAATAACAGTATCCACATTTTAATTGCTCAATGTCTTAATGTTAATATTTTTATTATTTTTATGTAATTTAGTTAAGACTGGTGTATCAAATAATATAAGATTTTACTTCTAACTAATGTAATTGTATTATATACACACATATATATTTCTTATTAATGTTTTTTTTCTTTAAATATTACAATATGTAATAAACTTTATTTTGAAAACTGTAATTATTGTAATTTGTTTCAAGCAGTACTAAACTGTTTTTTTTATTGTAGTGAGTATAATATACTAATAGTTATTATTTTGTTTTTTAAAGCAATTTATTTCCTGCTGGAATGCAAATGCGTATTTTACATAGGGCAAAGAGGGCATTTGCCCCGGCAACGATATTTGAAAATATTTCATAGGCGGCATTCATATACTAATTTTTCAAACATTTTTTTGCTGTTTTGTAATAAATCAATTTTTTCACCAGTTATTGAATATATTATACAATTTAATGTTCAAAGGTTTAAGTATTATAAGAAAAATATTTGTAATGATAATAAATCTTATTTACTTATACCCACGGACTAAGATATACAGGACTGGAAACGAATGAGCTAGCCCGCGACCGATCTGCCATCTATTGGCAACTATTATAAGCCTATAAATAATCCCTATGTTACTGTATGAAATAATGAAATATATAATAAACTTTAGACTTGTTATACACATCTTGTATCTAATTTTGTTTCTTGAATGTGTATAATATATTTTATGCTAAAAAACTTAATCTAAGATATATTATACTTTATTTGTATGTATATGTTATTAAATTAAGTAAAGAATAGGTACTGAGCAAGTATTGACCATACATAAAAGATTATTTTAGTCTATTCTGTGAATCCTATCTAAAATTCATCAGCTTTAAATATTATCAGTACTATTATATAATATATTTATTATTTTATGATACTTATATATATGTTGTACTTTTTTATTACCAATATTTTAATAGTACGTTACATTTATTTATTATAAAAGATAAATTACCAAAATGCATGCCTAGGCGGTGTAGTGTAGATCAATGCCATATTTTGAAAAACAAAATTAAATGTACATTGTTCAAAGCACCAAAAGAAGTTAATATTTTAACAGCATGGAACGAAGCTGTTCCTAAAGCTAATGGTAAAAGTTCCATTGCTCATTATGTTTGTCAAAATAATTTTTCAGCTGCAGATTTAATAAGTGTATATAACAACTATCCAGGAGATTTAAATGTGTGTTAAATTTTATATTTATGCAATTTATGATCTATTTTACAATCAAGTTACTATTAATTGTAGTTAGTAAGTAACATAGCAATTTGTAGTGTTGTAAAGATAATTTTTAAAAGTATTTAAAATCTAACTCAAACTACTCAAATATTTTTCATACATAATATATACCTACTATTAAACCAAGAGAAGTATTTAAGTATTAAAAACACTACAAAGTGCAAGTGAATCGATACTACCAAAATAAATTATGAACTACTCTTATAATATAATGAATTACAGACTAATGAAATTGGTCAACATAAAATATGTTCTTTAAAAAAAGGTGCCATTCCATCAATTTTTGAGAATTTGTTTGAATGTCATTCACAAAATGAAATCTTTAATAATATTGAACAGGTGAAGAATTCTTCAAATAGATAGTAGGTAATTATTATTTTTACAAATATTTTATTAACTAGGTATGAATATATTTTAGTTGCTTCCGAATGACAAAGAACACAAACAAACTTGCAAGAGAGAGTTATTATGGAAAGATAATTCACCAAAACAGTTATCCAGTATTGTTGATGTGGTGAATAGTGTTTTTAGTTATTAAATTACCTATTAGCATTTACAGCCATTCTAACTTATTTGCTATATTTTATTTTATAGAAAGATACATATGTAGATCAGGATAACAATGAAAGTGCAGTACTCAATAATTTTTATGATGTATTTACTACCTATAAAAATATTCAGTTACCAGTTGGTTGGTCATCTTTTAGAAATGGGAAGGCTGTGACATTTTATTCAGCACAACATACAAACAATAATATTCAAAAACTTATAAGTGTCATTGATAAACAAATAACAATCACTTCAGAACTTGAAATCGGAATTTATGTTTTGAACAATTATGAAATAAAATATGATGACATTGGTATTGACACAAAATTAACATTTCCACTTATCATAAAAGATTTTGAAAAGTTAATTGAAACTTCAATAAAAAAGTGATATGCTATGGTGGTCCCAATGCATCAAATTTTCCTGGTAATGGTACCTACTTATTAAATGTATTTTGTAATTCATAAGAAAATTTAAAAAAAATCTATTCTATTTTTTGCCTTAGGTATAAGAGTTAAAACTGCATCATTAGGTTTCAACAATTTATGGCGTCTTATAGAATGTGCAATAATAATTAAATCTGGAAATAGGTGTACATTTTGTGAACGTTTATTTTCATTATTTAGAGGATATAAAAAAAAGAACTTTGGAAGCAAACATAGGACCCTTTCAAACTCCTAATAGTAGAGAAAAATATTTGAATATCTTAAAAGTAAAAAAGAAACTACTGAAATCAAATTCAAGGTAATTATAAGATTGTTTATTATTCTCATCAGGTCATTATGGGATTTTGAATGCATCTATAAAGATTAAATAAATACCTGATACACATAATAAACTAAATATATGTATATATAAATAAATAATTTATTGTATGTCAATATTTTATGAGTACTTATAAGCTATACCTTATAAAATTGTTTAGATTGCAGACAAGTATAAACAAATTAAATACTCAATTGAACAATATTCACAAAAGAACTAGAGAAATGAGTGACTTATTGAATTATAAAATAAATAAATAAGCAAGGAAAACACATCGCCTTTAGATCACTTTAATAGTTTATTTTTATTATAACATAATAAGACAACCGTAACTCGTAAGACACCACGGTCTACGTAACAAAAAAGTAACGAACAAATTACAACACGAAGTAGGTCCATCATAAAAAAAAATATAGAAACATAACCTCATAAAATAAAACGTTTTAGGAATTGTGTCTAACTTCAACATGACTCAGCTGTTAACAATGTTCTGAACAAGTTAAGTGAATCTCAAAAAACGATTATTAATGAAATAATTACTACAAGTAAGGTAGATAATCCCAAAAGTAGAAGGTATACAGAAGATTGGATTTTATTATGTGTTTTATTGAAAATCCGGTAAGAACTAAAATATATTATTATACCTACTTTTACTAATTATAAATATAATAAAATGTGACTTACATAATAATATATTCTTAGATCTTCATCTACCTACACCTTTTTGAGAAAGAAAGATATATTGCCATTACCGTGTACACGAACAGTTAGGAAATATCTTTCTCTTATAAAAACAAAATGTGGTTTTGATGAGAAATTTTTTCAACTCCTAAAAAAGAAGCTAGCAATGTTAAATCCACAATAGTGACATGGAATGCTTATCTACGATGAAATTATATGACGAGAGAGTATTGACGTAGATTCTAAATCGTTAACCTATATTGGATTAAAAGCTTTTGGGGAAGATATGGAAAACACTTGATTAAAAGCAAACCATGGCCTCGTCTTTATGTTTCAAAGTTTATGTACTAATTTTTCCCAACAAGCTTTTTGGATAGCTGTATTTGCTTCCAGAGGACCCGTGAAAGCCGAAAGATTTAATTGTTTGTTCCAATCAAAGACTAAGATATACTCTTTCAAATATCTTATTCAGTGGTTTACTGTGTCTTTTTTATTGTTGTATGTTAATAATTGATTGGTACATGTTTAGTTTGATTTAATTTGTAGTGATAATTAATTAATGTTTTACTTGTTTTCCTTTTATTTAGTGCTTATAATATTTGTCTTAGTTTATTACTGATAGATTTGTGTGTTTAGCCTATATTTTAATAATTTACAGTTATTATTGCCAATAGCTAAACAAACAAAAAAATGTTCTATTCTTCTAAGTTCTATTTACGTGGTTGTGTTCTGTATACATGTATGTGAGTTTTTAAATACATTTTTTTCAATTGTTTTTTTAATTAATCGTATTATTCTTTAGGTATGGTTCTTGCTCAGTTGGTAATAAAAGCTATTTCTATCCTTGAAAACTGGAGCAAAAATTGATGGTATTGTTTCTGATGGTGCCTCAACAAATAGGAAATTATGGGTAGAATTAGGAATATCTGGTTCAATGGACTGTGTGCA
Organism: Myzus persicae; assembly: GCF_001856785.1. Classification (NCBI taxonomy): domain Eukaryota; kingdom Metazoa; phylum Arthropoda; class Insecta; order Hemiptera; family Aphididae; genus Myzus; species Myzus persicae. The sequence continues at coordinate 851,464 of NW_019103922.1, forward strand.
AAATTCTATTATTCATTCTTTAGATGATTCCAGACAAATATTCATGTTTTCGGATGCACCACATTTGATAAAGAATGTGAGAATCCGATTATTTAACAAAAAATCATTGGGAGTGAGTTGTTTTTAAAATTTTAAAAAGATTTGAATAATAATACGTAATTTTTTTTTAATAGATTTCTCCTCAAAAACCGTTTGTAAGGTGGAGTCATTTTATTGATGTATTTAAAAATGATAATAAAGGAAGTTCTACGGCTCCAACTAAAATTTGTCCTAAAATCACAAAAAAACATTTATTTGTAGATAACTTTTCAAAAATGAGTGTTAAATTAGCCACCTAAGTAATAACTAATAGTGACAAAAATATTTATGTAATTCAAATTTGAATATATTTAGTATTTATTTTTTAATTCATTTTAGGTTTTAAGCGATTCAATGGCCAAAGGCATTGAGTTTTATAAAGATCATGAGACGGTTGAGTCATTAAAAAACAGCAGTGAAACACAGAAATTTGTAGATATTTTTTATAGAACATTTTACGCACTGAATCGCAAGTATCCAGCTGAGGAAATACGAAATAACAGCCATGATTTTGATGTTTGTTTTAAATAAGATTGAATTTAAATATGTAAAATATTTACAATGATTATTATTTTAGGTTTTAGAAGAGACTTATGCTTGGCTCAATTCTTGGGAAAATTTTGTGAAGAATAAGCTTATATCAGAAGATGAATATCTCACAAAAAATACGTCTGATGGCTTGAGGGTTTCTATAAAATCTACCATAGAATTATCTAAATATTTGTTGAAAGATTGTGGTTATAATTATGTGTTGTCATCTAAAATGAATCAAGATCGATTGGAAGTAAGTGAACTTAAAATTAATTTAAACGTTCAAGTATAATTATTAGTATGTAGTACCTATTTTGTAATATAAAATGAATTTACTTGTATAGCAATTTTTTGGAATGTCGCGGCAAGCCACTGTTCCAAACGATCATCCTACGACCCCAACATTCTTACAAATACATAAAATGTTATCTATTTATTCAATATTAAAGCCTCCAAAAACAGGCAATTGCAAAGTTCTTGCAAAAAATACACCAAAAATAACAATAAATGAATTTAAAAGTATATTTGTCAATGATGACAAATTAGTTAAAGGGGATAAACTTTTAAAACTACAAGAAAATTTGGATATAATTGTAAAAGAAGGTAAATGGGTAACAGAAGACATTTTTGAAAGCGATATTCATAACTATTGCACTCCTAACAAAGCAGAAGTTACAGATTGTGTTATTTATTATATTAGTGTTTTTGTGTGTTGGCATATTATATTAAAACATACAGATTGTCATGTATGTATAAATGCAATTATAGGTAATCCAAAAAGGTATACATTTTTAATTAAATTATAACATAAGTTTATATTTTTAGGAAAACTTTACTCAAGTAAATCTGAAGCAGCTTTTACTAATTTGAAATCAAGAGGAAAACTGATTCATCCAAATTAACATTTTCATAATATTATAACAGCAATAGAAAATGCTTTCTCTAAGTATTACTGTATGCCCAGTGTATTTCAGGACACAATTGATGATTTTTTAGAAAATAATAACAATTTACTAACATTTCCATGTGATGAACATAAGACTGAAATACTCATGTTCATCGTCAGGTATTGCATAACAACAAGGATGAGACAGTTTTTAAACATGGGAAATAAAAATCAAAACAAAATGAATTTGAAGAAGAAAAAATCTGCTAAATTAGTCATTACTTGAGTACCTTATACATATAATATTTTTAATTCTTGTTTTTATAAATTTAATTATTGTTGTTATTTTTTTATGCATACCTACACAAATATCTGCACAGCATTTGAATTTCGAAGTAAGTGTAGGTACCTTTAGGTATGAACTTCAAAATAGAATATTAAATATTCACAACAATTATTGTTATTGCAAATCAAGTATTAACAGGTATGTCATACTATAGTTTTTAGTTATTACATCAATAAATTAAAACACTAAAATGCAAATATGTAAAAATAATATAATGTATTAACTCTAATATTGTGTGCTGCTTGTAAGATGATAGTTGTATTGAAATTTGCTCTCGATCTCATAAACTACTTGTCAATTAGTGTTGTATCAACAAGCTTTGTACATTAGTTCCATTGATAACGTCGTCGTTTCCAGTCCTGTATATCTTAGTCCGTGCTTATACCTATACGGCTGTACATAGATCTTATTCGAATAATTACAATATTAACAGGCATTTGCGGAAACACAGTCGAGACTCGACGGACGAGGATATTGCTGTACGCCTGTTCAGACGTACAGTTGTAGTAAATACTAAGTATAAATAATATGTATCAACACTCAACACTATTAACTACAAATAGTTGATAGTTTCTCCTCTAACTACCTCATCCTTACTAGGCATCACCTCAAGGATTCGACCTAAACTCTAAAGTAGTGGCGGTGCAAGGTTATCTTTTATAACCACCATGTCTCCAACCTTAACATTCTCTTGGCTTGACAACCAGCGACTCCTAGTCTGTAAGATGTTCAGATATTCCAACGACCATCTTCGCCAAAATGATTGAAAGGTTTGTTGAAGGAGCTTCCAACGTCGCTGTAAGTTGACAGGCTTTTCATTAAGTTCTTCCTCAGGAACTGACATCAATGGTTTACCGATTAGGAAATGACCTGGAGTTAAACAGTCCAAGTCCTCCGGATCTGGAGAGACAGGCGTTAACGGCCTGGAGTTCAGTGCAGCTTCAACCCGACACAGGATTGTAGAAAACTCCTCCAATGTCCAAGTCTGCGCCCCCAACGATCTTATCAGTAATGATTTGGTAGACTTTACCGCAGCTTCCCAAAGTCCTCCGAAGTGGGGAGCACTAGGGGGATTAAAGTTCCAGTGACACATCAGACGACTGAAACATTGATCCCTATTCGAGGGCGAGTTGATCAACTCTTTGAGTTTCTACGCAGCTCCAATAAAGTTTGTTCCACAATCAGAGTGGATGGATGTTGGAACACCTCGCCGGGCAACAAATCTATCAAGAGCAGCTAAAAAGGCATCCGTTGATAGGTCCAAAACAACCCCAAGATGGATAGCTTTTGTACTCATGCAAACAAATAATGCTATATAAACTTTGTATTCGCGAGCTTTGCGCAACTTGGTTTCCTTCATCACCAAAGGGCCCGCGTAGTCAATCCCCACTGCTGTGAATGCCCGGCAAGCTTGTGAACCCTTGACACAGGCAGATCTGCCATTTTAGGTTGAGGATTCACTGCACTTAGTTTCACACAAGTGATGCAAGACTTGATGACCTTGTGGACAACCCGTCGGACTCCCATGATCCAGAAGCGACCATTGACTAGTGATATCAGAAGTCTTGTTCGGGCGTGACAAGCACTCAAGTGCCAGTGGCGTACAATCAATGCAGATAAATGGGAATTTTTCGGCAGTAGGATTGGATGTTTGCGATCCCAAAAGCACATGGCATTCTGCAGCCGACCACCCACACGAATCACACCAAATTCATCAATAAAGGGGCTAAGTTTAGCATACACTCTGGAAGAGACTGATCTGTCACTTGACAATTCTTGGAGTAGGGAATTAAACATGAATTTCTGGGTGCATTTGACTACCACGTAGAAGGCTGCATCTAACTCTGAACGTGTCAAATGTCCGGAAACTGTTTCTTGCCGCCTACATTTGGCAATAAAACGACGACGTAGTCGCGCGATGACACGGATCATGACGCTGTATGAAGAAAACCGAGAGAACCGTTCTTCATTCTCTGATGGTGTCGTTATCACAAGAGACACTGAGCAGACTTCCTGTAGCTGGTCATCTGGCATCGTAGTTGGACGGAGATCCCAGTGATCAACTGGAAAGCTTAAAAACTCCGGTCCTGACCAATACAACTGGGCTTTTACTAGCTCTGCCGGATTCAATCCCCGTGACGCGCAATAAGCTGGGTTTTCATCAGATCTGACATGAGCCCACTTACAGGCTGGAAGCAACGTCTTAATATGATGAACTCTGTTGGATACAAAGACCTTCAAAGCCACATGAGGATTTAGTATCCAAGACAGGACTATGGTTGAATCTGACCAAGCATAAACTCCTGTAATATTTACATGTGCCGCGAGTATCCGGTGCATGCGCGATAACCATGACGCCAACAACACAGCTCCACATTACTCCAATCTGAGTATCGTGGATGTCTTGATTGGTGCCAGTTTGGTTTTTGCTCCAAGAAGATACACAGTCACCTTCTGAGACGAATCAGTCACCCGAAGGTACAACACTGCAGCATAACCTCTCTCAGAGGCATCACAAAACCCTCACAATAAGTACCGTACCCCGGTGGAACCACCAATGCAACGTGCAATATTGATCTCCGCCAGCCAACCTAACATATCCATGAATTGTTACCAATCCTGGGCGATGGCCGGAGGTAGCGGCTCATCCCAAGACGATTGAGTGGACCATAGACGCTGCATAATACACTTCGCATGAAAGATGACTGGTGACAGAAACCCTAACGGGTCAAAGATCCTCGCAATTACTGACAGCACTCCCCGCTTAGACGGAACTGATTTAATTGCCGTAATATCATAAACAAAATGATCAGCAGCTGGACGCCACTGCATACAGGAATGCCATCGCCACGGTCGAACTTGAGGGGATCACCTGCTAAGTCTTCCGGCGCAAGATCCGATTGCAACTGTGGTTCGTTGCTAGACCATTTCTTTAACATTGGTTCCGATCTGGACAATGTTTTAATTAAATCGGACTTCAAGGATAGTGCAGATTCCAATGTTGGTGCACCAACACAGATGTCGTCCATGTACGTCTGGAACTTTAAAGCCTTGCTAACTTCAGGGACTTCCTTACATTCAGTATCAGCTATATGACGAAGGACCCGAAGCGCAAGATAAGGAGCGCTGTTTACAACATAGGTAATGGAGTTCAATGTGTACTCCCGAATATGAAGTTGTGGGGAATCTCTCCAGAGTATATGTTGGTAACCACGGTATTTTTCCAATACCCAAATCTGGCGGTACATCTTGCAAATGTCAGTGGTAAATGCAACGTTGTGAACTCTAAAACCAGTTAAGACATCAATTATATCTTGTTGCAATTTTGGACCAACATGGAGACTCTCATTCAGCGAAGAACCAGATTGACAACGAGCCGAGGCGTCAAAGACAACCCTTAATTTCATATTCTCTTCTTCGACTTTATAAACAACATGATGTGGAATGTAGTAGTCTCCTGGTAAATCTGCTTCTGTCATGTACCCCAACGACTTATATTCTAGCATAAATTTTCTGCAGTTATCATACAGCACAGGATCTCGAGACAGTTTACGTTCCAATTGTAACAGACGGTTCACTGCAATTTGTCACATTCCAGGAAAGGCAGCAGGTTGACCATCACGGAACGGCAATGGGACCATGTACTGTCCTTTGCCATTTTTGCACATCTCTGCACAAAAGATTTCTTCACAATGGCCTTCTTGAGTGAACACAGGCGGAGCAGCTTCCGGTTCCTCAATACTCCAAAACTTCTCCAACAAAGACTCGATTGACGACGATATCTGAACAGGTAGAGCTCTAGGATTTGGAGCATTTATGTGTTGAAGTGGACCTACTATTGCCCAACCAAAAATGGAGTTGAATGCAGTTGGATATCCATGACCTAATGAAACAGCTTCATGAGACCAAACCATCGGATATATGTCTGCACCCAATAACATTTCAATCGGAGCGGGTACATCAAATAGCGGATCAGCTAATGATAAGTTACCACATTTTTCCCGAACCGTTGACGGTAGTCTTGAAGTAGGCATATCTGAGGTGATGGAGGACAACACCCAAGCTTTTACAGACATTGAGGGTTGGATTGAATCTCGGGGTTGAATATGTAGATCTACGATACCTAAAACACTTGGGACGGGTAACTCCGATAACCCAGTGACCGGTAATGTCCATTTCGACACTCGAAGACCTAGCCGACGACAGCAACTCGCAGATATAGCACTGATCTGTGAACCACCATCAATCAAGGCACGAACTGTTTGCAGACTTCCGGCTACATCTTTGACATGAAGTAATACGGTCGCTAGTACTACCGAAGGAAGCTGACTTCGATGTCTGGTAAACATTGACACTTTGGAATCCTTAGACAACGGATCAGAAGTAGAAGGTTTCTTGTGCAATAATAACCCATGGTGACGACGTTTACACACACTGCAGGACGACTTGCATTTATATGACATATGACCACTTTCGAAGCATTCCAAACATAGTCTGTGAGAGCACACAATTTGGTATCGCTCATCTATAGAAGCTTCCAGGAATTTTGCACAATCTTGCAATGCATGAGCTCCCCCACAGCAGTGACACTTTTCGGAAGGCGTAGACTTGGGTCTCTGGACCTTTGCTGAAGATATCAACGCTGTCTGGCTAGACGAGGGACGGTTACCTTGCTTAGCTGAACCTGAGTTTGACTTCTTGGTGCTACCACCAAACGGTTTCCCAGTACTTGAAGTACCACCAGCATTCTCCAGCACTCGCACTCTATTCTTTACAAACTCCAACACACTGTCAACAGAGGGATACTCAGCAGAATTTTCTGTTTCAAACAAGCGTCGAGTATGAGTTGGAAGAGATTTTGAAGCGATGGTGAACAATAAGAACGAACACAGGTCTGGCAGGTGCAATGATTCCAATATTGCTAGTCCTTCATCGAATACGCTTAAAAAACGTTTGAGATCCATCAGCGATTCTGAAGTGGACACTGGAGCAACCAAAAATCTCTCAATGATTGAGGAAGCCAGCTTTCTGGGTTTGTCGTAAGACTTTACCAATGTGTTCCAAGCTATCTGAAAGGTATCCTTCGTCACTGGAATCCCTTTGAGTACTTCACTTGAGTCCGCTTGAAGGCACCCAAGTAGGTAGTAAAATCTGGTACTATCTGAGTCAATATTCTTATTGCGAATTACTAAGTCCACAAAACGGTCCCGGAAATCTGGCCATGAGCGGAGATCACCATCAAATATTGGCAGAGGGATTTCCGGAAGGCGCATAGACACTTGTGACATGAAGGAAGCATCTGACGACGGAGAATCACTCACACGAGACAGAGGCTGTGTTTCTATGACATTAGCTGCCTGGGAGCATGGCTGAATTGCTAGTTGGTGTAACCGACTGATGATCTTCAGTACCGTTGGGCACAACCACAACGTCACTAATCTGTGTAACTGGTCGAGAGTCCTTTGATGACTTTAAAGTTTCCTGCTCATAATTATTGACAATAGTTTTGATCTCTGCCACCAATGCATAGGTAGCAGCATCCTAAGGAAAGGGGTTATCTCATTGAAACTTGAAAGTACAACCCCTAACATGTTCATGTATAATAGATATTGTGCTCGCAAGTGATGTCCTTTATTATATAAAATCAGGTACGCCTCTACGCTACATAATATGTAAATAATATGTTTAAAAAAATATATAATATATTTGACCTATGCCGGCTCACAAAGTATAATAATATATTGTTGGCTTATGCCAGCTCAACAAGAGTAACAATAATAACAAAAATGTTAGAGTAAAATAAATTGGCCTATGTTGGCTCACTATAATAATGTATATAAAAAAGGTACTATGCAATAATTTAATGTACAATTTAATGCGGCTCGTCAGCCGATTACCTGGGAACTGGTGTCTGTTAACTGGCGGCTTTGAACCAAACTCTACCATCCCGGGATGCCCACACTTGTACAATAAATGGAATGCAATATCAAATAAAATGTGTGACAGTCCCGAGACGTACGACCAACAAGCCACCAGTTCAGAAGATTAACTCAAAAAACAACGAACTACAACACAAATGACTTCACGTGGTTCTGCAAGTATGTCTTATCGGTCGCTCTGAATTGGGGAATAATATTAGCAATTTTATAAAATAATGATGACGATACTTACAAAAACCAATACATATACACGGAACGTTGAAATAATGAAAAGCACTTGAATGATGAGAAATTATGTTTATATGAAATAATAAAGGCAATATGGCCGCTGGCTGAGATTGTTTCTTACAAAGCTCGAATGGAAAAGCAAAAAAACGAAGAGAGCGAGGCGCCCGTGCGAGCCGGCTTTTATAACCTTTTCAGCCGAGTTCAATCACCACAGTGTCAACTCACACCAAAGTTCAATAAACCTGAACTTGGGCGACACTGTGAGAATGACTTGACTGAATTGGACACTGAACATTGAACATTTAAGAAAAAAAACACGGACACATAATTGAAATTGTTTAAAATAAAAAAACTGGAAAAACGGTCATTATCATGAGACTGCTAGTACCACACCGCACAGCTGGCGGGCACGACACTAATATATAATATTGTTTTGTTATTCTAAATCACCTACAATGATAACACAGATTAAATGAAACCTAAATTAATTAATCTGTGACGATAACATGAAACAAAAAACGGCATGAAGTGGCGCGAAATTCAAATTCACATACGTCGCGAACAGATATTAAGATAATAGATATGATAGATAATCTGCATAATCGCGGAAAACATCTTATGTAATATGATACCTACCGAGATTTATGTAATAGTATATGATGGTAGCTAATCTTGAATAAGTATAAAAATAATAATATGAATTATTAATAAAATAACAAAATTAAAATATTAATGAACTGGCATAATATCCGCTTGCTATTTGAATACCTACAAACTATTAGCAAATAAACAACCATATTTAAAAAAAATAATTATTGTACGCGTTACAATAGCACGCGCGGATGAAATGGAACTCTTCCCATTAGATATGAAAAGAAGGTTTATCACGAACACAAATTTTAGTATGAATTTATTATCTATAAGTTGAACCAAAGCCTTTTTTTCGTTACATGGACCTTTATATTCTTCCTCGTTCCTACTAGTTGTTGTATTAGTGTATTAATGAATAAATTGAAATATGTAGCAACAGAAATGTTAATATTTACGCATCAGGTTAAAAAAACAATTCCAAAAGAGCCATACAACACATAATAAGCTAAGTAACAACACAACAATAATTAACATCCCATCAAAAAAGGGGAGATAACAGTTAGCAATAAAATAACAATTTGTATAACTTTATGTAGGCATAGTCAGTAAGCATAATGTAACTAGATTAAAATTTAAAAGTAATAGCAATAATATTGATGGGACTACCAACATAAATTATTTTATAAAGTATACAAAAACACTTAAAAGGGAGCCAGTGGTGGTGATCGTGTGACTCGATTACCACCAGACACCAGACCTCATTAAATGTGCATGTGCTTATAATATTTGTTCGAACACGGACCATGTAGCGTCAGTCTCCTCGTAAGAGAAAGATATGTATTGATATAACACACTAAATAATAAGATAGGTAGTGCCCAGTGGCAGACCAATAAGGCATGACGGGCAAGAGCCACGGGCCCAGGGCCCCAGAAGGCCGGGGAGGGCCCTTCAAAAAATGTGGTGATTTAAAAAAAACAGATTACCGTTATAACAGAATTTTAGTTATTAATCAAACTAAGTTCTAGTAAAATTAAATCTCTTGAAAGTAAAATAAATGTACCTAATAACTAGGAAAATGACTGATACACGTAACACGCTTATAGATCGATTGCAGTGGTGTACACGCGTGGGGGGGGTGTAGGTATTCAACCCCCCCCCCCACCTTTAGTATTTTTTCAGTTTACGTAATTACGTAAAAATGTATAATAAAAATGATGACAATTTAAAAAAAAATTAATAGTATTAATAAAAATAAATACAAAATTAAATTAAGGGAATTTCAGTGTTACCGTCACAATCGAGTTTCGATTAAAAATGTACGGCGAGAAGACCGTCGTCACCGAAGTTATTATTTAATAATTATTATTATTAGATATGGGATATTCCAAATTATACTCCATTATATTATAACATTATATTTTAAACTGAAAAATAATTATTTACACAGGACAGATTAAATGGATTGACCATGTTGTCGGTATACCGTGATATAAATTTAACTCCTGAAGAAGTCATTGATGAGTTGGGACAAAAACCCAGGAAAATAGACATTGTTTTATAATGAAAATAAATATTAGTTAAACAACATATTATTTTGATTTATCAATGTATAATATATATGTATATAATTTTTTATATGCCCCCCGCCATTGAAAATAGCTGTGTACGCCACTGATCGATTATAGATTATATTTTTATGTGCAGCGTTTGCCCGCATACGCTCGGCGACTGTGATATTACTATATCAGTATAGATTTATAAATATAATAATTATTCTGGACCAGAAATAACAAGAAAACGCACTCTATATTTAGAGTATAAGTCTAGGATACCGTATTGACGTCTTAGAAGTCTGTCGATTTCTCGATTAATTATCATTTATCAATTATAATACGTAATAATATAATAATAATAATAATATAATATATATATATAATAATATATTATATACGGTAATTATACTGCCCGGCTGAAAATTGAAATACCCGTCGTTTTTCGATATTATTTTGTCATTAGTTATTCTGTTGTCAGTCATGTGTCGTCCTTCGTTGAATCAGATAATTAATATCGTGATCATGTCGAAAAAAGTACCTAGTGGCTGTGAAAAGCGTAAAAAAAATTGAAGAACAAGAAAAAGTATCAAAGCTGCCTAAAATAAGTGGTTATACCTATATATTATTTTTAAAAAATGATACATGTTATAATGTGTATTAAAAAATGACCATATTATTCATAATAGTATAATAAATATATTTTTAATTATTTATTACCTTTTATAGCAGAGGTGGATCTAGATATAAATTGTTTGAGTAAATGCATGCTCTTCATATTCCAAATTTGTAAGACGAAGGCCCAAGGGCCCGCTGGATTTTTTTGCTACGGGAAATCGAAGTTTTAGTTATTTCCACACAAGATGATACAAATACTATAACAATATGTATAACGAGTAATAACTCAAAATATGTCAATATGATTATAAAGGATAATAAATAATTATTAACTAATTGACAATGTGACACATCACTTACAACAGTACAATACCTAACCAACCTATTGCTGGCGTGTTACCCTGAACCATTATTTAATGTAACGTAAGACCTGACTGATGACACTCTCGGGTCGCTATAATAGTCCTGAATTGATTTATTGAATCTGTGTTCCGTGATCTCCGCAACCGTAGATTATATACGCTATAGGCCGGAAAGGCGACGGTATTGGACTGGTCCTGGGTTTGGAAAAATTGAGGAAAAACCAGTTTTCGAAAAATCGATTTTGGTTTTTAGGGTATACCTATGAGAAAATATATATATTTAAAGTCATGAACGTCGAACTATCGAAATACGTCGTAATAACTAGGCACAAAAGACAAAAATAAATAATTTCTCACAAAAATGTCAACAAACTACATTTCTATAGTAGCTTATATTTTAAATATTATAGCAAAATGTATATACAGACTAGTAGTGTATCTACTACATGTCTACAATTTACAAATTATATTATTATTACATGTATACCGTATAGATAGAATTACTGCTACTTCAATAACCATTAACCTATGACTATAATATTATAGTACTGGTAAGTGGAATGATTCTACATCAACAATTAGGTTACAACTGAAATATATTAAAATGACACGCCCTTTCTAATTTATAAACATGTACCTAACAGTTAACATTTTATTAATACTTGGAGTTGCGAATATTGAAGTGGGTGGCCCGCGTTTTCCACAAACATTCAGTGAAAATTGCATGTATCTAATGTAATTTTTTTAAGAGTTACACCAAAAACTACAATCGGTTTTCCGTTAAAATTCCAGTTTTTTGTTATTTTTTTTTTTTTGTTATTCCATGCACTTTTGAAAATTGCTGAGAATTTTAAATTTTTACTTCCTGAATTCACAAACTATAAATTTACTTTCACACAGGAAATCTTACTGAAGTTGAAAATCAAAGTATTATTTCGACTTCTTATTGTGTACACACACACACACACACAAAATCATTGTATGAAGTAATGAAACGAAAGATATTTCATCGTGTTTTTGATGAGTTAGCTTTTTTTTCAAATAGATCAGCGGTTCTCAACCCATGGGCCGCGGCCCACTTGTGGGCCTCGAGCAGCGTGGAACTGGGCCGTGAATCATATAAATATATAATATTTAATACTATATATATAGATTTTTAAAAATATTATCATATATTTTTAGTATATACCTAATAATATTTCTGGTTATAATTATATTTATCAATATTACCTACACTCTATAGTCTATAGTGTTAAATTTGTGTATAATTAACGCTAAATATAGGAATAAACTGAACGTTGAAAGTGATTTGATTCTAAAACCATCCAGTTTTCATCCCGATATTGACTCTCTCACGAAAGACCAAGTAATTTAAAAAATCACATCAAATTGTTTAACTTGTGATTAAGTTAATATATGTTTAATTTCATGATAAAAAATTGATTTTAGTTCTGAGAACTGGCGTTTGTTTATGCATATATATATATATATTTATGCATTCGTATATAGGTGAGCTATTTGTGGGCCTCAAAGATTATTTTTCAAAATTGATGGTCCTTACAGCTAAAGTGGTTAGGAATCGCTAAAATAGATACTAATTTTTTGTATGTAAGTAGATTTTTTAATTTACTTCAAAATTAAATGTTTCTGATTACCTACTACAGAACAGGCTAAATCATAGGCTGCAGCACCCTATATGTCTCAATTATATAACCTTCTCATATATTTTTCATAATTTTACATAAATTATCAAATTTAATTATTTTAGATATTATAAAAATGGAGCCAAAAATGTATAACAATTCATCAATTGAGAATGGCTGGGCCGATTTGGCTCAAATTTTTTTAATTGTTCGTAATTGCCAGGAGAAGGTTTTTACGAAAAAATATTTGGAAAAACCCTTTTTTTACATTTTTTTTAAAAATGTTTTTGGTTGATTTATGTTTTGAGTTCCGGAGTATTTTTTATAATTAAAAAAGCTACAGCAAGCTTTAGCTTATAAAATTATTCACATGACATAATTAATCGTTAAAATGGGGGCCCCAGCCAACACCAACACGGAGAAATATGTCGTGTATTGAATATTAGGTATTATATTTTATATTATGTTTCACTATATTATAAAGTAAAGTTTAAATGTTGTAAGTGATAATTTTCGTATCATTCGATTTTATTTATAGCCGTAATATTCTATTTACATAGAACGCAGCTGTCGATAGTAGAGATAACATTTTGGTTTTATCTATATGAAATATGATTATTCGATTATTACGACTTCATTTTCCATTTTCCGTTGTTAGAGTTACCAGAAAAACAATTTTAGTTTAGATCCACAATTGGACCCGATAGGTCCGACCCGGGGAGTTGCTCAAACAGAGATTTTAATATCTACGAAGAAAATATTTGTTTATATACGATTGCTATTGGTTATAGGAAGAATATAAATGTATTTAGTAGAAATGGTTATTTTTTTGTTTATTGGTTGCCTGCAGTAGTACATCGTGCAGATCAGGTATAGGCATGCATACCTACTATTGAATTTTCGCACATTGCCTACCAAGGTGGCTGAGTTGCGCTTATAGCCGCTCATCGGCGTGTCTGCAATCAAAATAAATATGAAACATATTATTTCGATAATACACAGCAGGTGGACATAATATACTGCTCGCATTATCACCATTGAGTCTCATATAGAGTTGGCATTTTCAACGAGCAACAAAATGCACGGGTCAGCTAACTTTAGATAACATTTTTAAAGGGAATTTGAAAAAAATTGAATGATGATTCACTATGTGCCCTCTGTAGTTTAATATATCGTGTATCAATATAGAGGGCTTCAAAACATCATTTATAACTAGGACTCTGTAGTTATAGAAGGTAAATTATGCACGAAACAATTGTAAAAATGCACGGGAAAATGAAAAAAAAATGTAATCATGAATATGCAAAAAGCAAAAAACTATTCCAGGTTCATTATAATCATTATTCCAAAATATGAAATGTCGTTATAAATTTGCACAAAAAAAAATTCATATTATAGAAAAATAAAATATGACGCAAAACCAGTAGGCATTTTGACATTTTATTGAACTAAAAAATACTTTAAAAAAAATAATATAGCATAATTATACTTATACGTCAGATTTCTAGCATTGTCAGTAATAAATCGAAAGCATACAGACAAATATGCAACCCCTACAATTCCCGAGCTCTTTATAACGTTAAAAATTTCAAAAAATTAATTTAGATGTAGTGTTGTATTTATAAAATTGTTAACTAGAGGGACGATGATAATAATATATTGGCACCACCTGTTTTTAGAGTCAGCACAAGCTTATGACAGGAATATATTATATAATATAAGCACAATGTTTAAATAAATTGTATGTACCAATTACTATGTATTTATCTATTACCATTCTTACCTATTCCACATTTTAAATATACCACAGTTTTGTACTTTTCAAAATATTCTTGATTATAGTTTATAATACATTCATTGTTCAGCTCGAATCTAGTCACTTAATTTCTGTATTTAACAGTGAACGTGAACCCATATAATACAATTTTATAACTACACAGTACATTAATGTACCTAGGTACCTATTGATTTTATAGATACATTTTGTTGTTTTATATTAAAATCCATAATTCCATTAACTAACCTACATCTATGTATAAATTATTTATAATTTGATGGATTTATACTGTGGTACATAATTGTTTATAATTTTCAACACTTATAATTGAAATTAATTTTAAATCATCTAAAGAAAACTCAATTAAATTTTTTTAGTACCTACCAAGTATTATATTTTAGAAATAAGTATAATGATTCTTATATTCTGAAGAATATATTGATTTTACAATGATGTGTGTTTTTTATTTGTGGTTGTCATCGGCTTTTGAGGCAGTAAAATTTTTAATATTTTTCAAAAGTGCCCGGGAAAACAGAAAAAAAAATAAGGAAAGCAATAGACTTTTACTCAAAATCAATTTTGTTTTTTAGCGTACCTAACTTATGTAAAATGTATTGTCGGGCAAATGGTGTTGGAAAATTAATGTGTTGGATATTTGAGTGTCGGCCAAACATATCAGACCATGAAGATTCTATAAATATTACAGTATTACTTCATTAATTTAAAAAGTGGTAACAGTACATGGGTTACAATCAATATTATAGTCTTTTATATGAAATACAAATTTATTGTAATTGCTCTTAAAAATAGGTAATTACAAGGAATATAATGAATTTAAATAAAGATGTGGCTTCATAATATTTGAGAATAGGTTTTAAAAACATAATTTTACTGTCAACAAATTCTGAACGAATTAAAGTATTAGAAAACAGATTATCTTAATGTTGGAGGTGCTTTTTATTCATATACTGTAACAAACTTTGTTGTATTAAACATAGAACAACTTTAATGGACTTGTAGCCGATGTTTTTGAAAATAAATCTACTGATGTATGGTTCTTTGATGTATGTCTTGGCCCAGGGGGTCTGAAATGTCTTTCACACACGATACTATGCAGCATCCTGGTAGTAAGGTTCAAAATCCTAAATGACTAAAAATAAAATAAAATAAATTTAATTTAACACTAAAATAACGAATCATTTATCCATAAGAACTAAGACTAATTCCATTGACAGTGGTATTTGATTATACTTTTAAAGCTGATCTACCTACTTAAAACTAGTTTAAAATTTTAGATTCTGAGCGGAGCAATGAATGTATTGATTTTACAATGATGTGTGTTTTTATATATTTTTTTGTGTCTGTCATCATGGTTTCTTGCATTAAAAGTGCTTCGATTTTCTTCAATAGCTTTTCTTGCAGGAAAGTGAATCTAGTTGGTGCATCCGGGAGGTAAAAAAAATTGAAATTCGCAATAGTTTTCAAAAGCAACGGGAAAAACAAACAAAAAATTTCTGTAGACACTTGAAATTTACACCAAATATTGCGACGTAATACTAGCTGTTTTGTTTTTCGCCGCGTCGCGTTTAACCCGTGTCACGCTGGACACAGCGTTATGTTATCTTAGAACAATATAATGTTAATGCGATGCTTATATACAGCATATTTTATAGTCGATACCATTTTTACTTAAGAATAAATTTAAAATAATTACATTTTTTCGTATAGGTACCTAAAATATTAATAAACAAAAAACTAAAACCAGTAAATATAGATAATATGTGCAAATCAATTTCAAAGAAGGATTAGGTAGGTCTTACATAATTCAGAGGTGAATATGTATTAGATAGTATTTTTGTTACATGGAAATTTTCTTAAAGGCTCACCAAACGGAAAATAATTATTTATTCAATAAAACAACTTTATTACTTCCAAATAAAAAGTTATAACAATATTATTAAAACTATACAAATCATCTTTAATTAATCATTATTCATTTTTTTATTAATTTACTCTTAGAAGCGCTACTTAAATATGTATTAATTATATAAATATAAATTTTTACACTTTCTATATTTTAGTTTTAAAAAATCACGTTCATAGCTTACTTGAGTGACAGACCGAGTAAAAAGTCATTTGTAAAATCTGTATAAGGCCAGCCATCGGGATAGAGACGTTAATGAATAAATTATATATTTTGCCAAGAAATTTAAAAAGCAAGCCACACAGACACACTATTATAGGTATACTTCTCACCGACTATAGAGACATTTGGATATTGAATAATAGTAATAATTAATAATTAAATAATAATCAATAATAATTTCCGACAAATTTAAGTTTCGTATAGGGATATGACCATATGAGTATATGACTGTACCGTACGTGTTCGTAGTCGAATATTTCGGTCTTCGGTTAAGATGACGTCTCACCCGCATATATTATGTGTTGTATCCGTCTTACAAACGTCTTAACATAGCAAAAACTGTTTTGAGTGGGATAGAAGTATATAGGACCTCTCGTTCTGTAGTCTAAGCTAAGCCACCAAATGTGTGCACTTTTAGCAGGTGAACATTTACTGTTCAACATAGTTTTTCGTTATCACAAATACAAGAAAAGTCATTATTGTTTAAAAATTCATTATTTAAAACTCGAATAACTTTTTTTGTACTTGTGATGGCAAAAAAATAAGAATAATGATACACAATAAATATTCTGCTCTTAATAGTATGAAAATTTGGTTGCTTGGCTTGGACTACACTACTACAGCCTGATTGGTTCTAACCCGCTCAAAACAGTTTTTGCCATGTTTTACATTTGTATTTCTCAACACATGCGAGTAGCGTGGAATGGAAGGAATGGAAAACTGCATAAAATAAAAACGATCATCAGTCATCAGAATATTTGTAACAGGGACTTATGCTGTGGTCGTGATTTCCAGTGAGACGTCGCTTCGACACTCGCCGCCGCCTCCGACGTGAAAACTGGACAAACGAAAGCATATCGAGAAGCTACTAGTACATGCATACGACCCTAGTCGATGGGAGTCCAACATTCACTGCTGAGTGCTGATGTTAATATTATATTAAATTAAATTAATAAATTATATTTATTATATCACTGCGGCGAGCTCTGTCGGTACATGTTCATGGCCTAACCATTTTGTATTATGGTTAGCCGTCGTGGTAATATAGACACTTTGTGTGGCAATTGTGTTATGCCACTCATACCAAAGCCATAAGGCGTAATAATGTGTATTAATGTATGATAACACTATAACCGTAGTTAGACCATAGAGTAATAATACTCTATGAGTTAGACAAAATCAACAGTAGTCAGTGGCTTACACAGCTATTTTCAATGTGTAACCCTCTTATACACAAGGTCGTCCTGATCTATACTTACTAAAATCTATGACTAATATATTAGGTAGTAGGTACATAACATTATACAAATTGGAAATTAATTTTAATTTATATTAGTGCTTAATTTATATACCTATATATTTTTATTGAACTATATTTAAAGAATATATTATTTACACTTTTCGAGTTGCTCATGTGAAGACAAAAATACTAACAATTTATCAACTATCATAGGTACTTGTATAACACCCACGGAGCTGTACCCAAATTACATTTTTTTATCAAAATTTTAACTTCAGACGATCATAAAAAATATGAAAATTTGGTTGCTTAGCTTGGACTACAGCCTGGTTGGTTATATCCAGAGCAAAACAGTTTTTGCCATGTCTTACATTTGTAAGGTACATGCGTGGAATGGAAGGAATGTAAAACTGTATAAAATAAAACCGATCTAACATCATCAGTTACAGAATATTTGTAACAGGTACTTATGCTGTGATCGTGTCGATCGTGATATCCAGCGAGGCGTCGCCGTAGACACTCGCCGCCGCCGACGACGTGAAAACTGACAAACGAAAGTATATCGAGAAGCTACTGATACATGCATACGACCCTGGTCGACGGGAGTCCAACATTCACTGCTGATGTTAATATAATTATTATATTATTAATTATTATATCACTGCGGCGAGTTCTGTCGGTCCATGTTCATGGCCTAACCATTTTTTATTGTGTTTATCCGTCGTGTTAATATAGACACTTTGTGTGGCAATTGTGTTATGCCACTCATACCAAAGCCATAAGGCGTAGTACAACTGTCGCAAATGCTGGCCAACGATAACGCCCTTAAAACGCATTGAAAATGTGTTAACTGTCTCGACTGGATTTTGCCATTTTCGGACAAAAAACGTTCTTACGCGATAAAAAATTTGGATGGTTATGTTGAAAATCGACCGTTTAATTTATCAGTGGTAATTTCCGAAGAAGGCTTTACAACGACTCGACGGCAATAACTATCGATATTTGGTGTTTAGTAAATTAGTTAGTAAATATTTAAAAATAAAAACAATCAATAAAACTAGTGTAACACATTATGGTACATATGGTATTTATTATACAATACCAAGACGACCGGCGTTTTTCTTTTATCGATCTGCACTACGATGCGGCTGACGTAGGGACTAATAGAGACATAAGTTTTTGGGTCAGCCGGAGAACATTTAAAATATATATCACCCAGGTAAATTTTTCTTTTTATATCCAAGATTTTGAAATTAAATACAATATTCCTTAGAAATTTGTCTACCTTTATTGAAAAATATTCTACAGAAAAGTCAAATAAAATTTTCTGAGCTTTTGAAGTTGCAATGTTTACAACATTGAATATTTACTCGATTTCTCAAGTAGCGATTTTCTTATCTTATTTTAATTCAAAAACGAATAATTGTAGATACTTGTAATTTAAGTTGCATGTTTATTTTATCAATTCATATACTTGATAACATTTTCAAAATATATTGACTGGTTTTGAGCTGTTTACGGACATTTTCAATTTGTTTAGGTTTTTTTTCTGTAAATGTTAATACACATTTATTTGTTAAGTCAAAAAACTTGAAAATTGTATACAAGGCTAATGATAATTTTTTTCAATATCCGTTGACAAATATTAAAAATTCATAGTTAGACGATTTTGTTTTATAAGCATTTAAAATTCAAATTTTGACAACAATTATCGAATCAAAAAAGTACAAATTATTTCGTTGTTAAATATTTATAAAATGTTCAACTTTTATAGCTTAGTAAAATGTTCACTTTGGTGTGGTGCTAGCGTAACACTCAAATTCAAATGGACAAATTTGCATAACAATCGTGCGAATTTCGGCTAAATGAAGGCTACCTATGTAAAAAATATAAGAAATTCAGTTTTTTCGTGATTGGGCGATGCTGGTAAAACGTTTCACCACTCGCTGCCCTTTGATTTTGCGATTCCGGAGACACCGATGTTGTGCAAATTTCGAAATTGGAAATCTGAATTCATGCAGACCGTTGATAAAATAAAAAATAAAATACTTAAAAAAACAGATCGAAAAGTATTCGAGTTTCATTATTTCTAAATAAGCAAAACTGTCTACGGGATGTGCGAAATTAAATAAAAGAAATTGCTTTTTCTCATATTAGGCCCGTTCCACATGGATGCGTATCATACGCGACGTACCGTACTTGCGCATTTTCATTTACATTGGTTAAATTTTTACTAGCCTCTGCGACGATGGCGCTTTTCCTTCATGGAAATGAAACGTATAAACTCAATCAATGTAAACAAAAAACGCGAGAGAACGATACTTCGTCCATGTTAGACGGCCCTTATTGTTCTCATGGCTCATCTTATCTCATCTAATTTATTGATTTATTGAAACAATTATCTAGGTACCTACTAGCTAGTACCTACCATTTATTACTTTTAACATAAAAATGTTTTATTTTTTTATATAGGAGGGTTTTTAATAATTTATTAATGTAATATTAATGATTTTAATAAGAAATATAAAAATGCAAAGACGTGATGCCCGAAACTCGTGAAATAAAAATAATATTCACATTACCTTATATTATTATTATTACTTCTGATAAATGCTAACTATCGTGACTCGTATTAGGAATACCTATCGGCTATAAGTTTCCAGTGCCTAACAATATTGCAATTATTACTTATGATATTAAATTTTAAAGTGATCAGTGGTGTGCATAGCAGGTTGGCCTGTTTTCAAATAGTTATTATTAATATTTTTTACATCATTAACTGTACCTATATAAATTAAAATAATTATAACCTGGCCATTCCTACATTTTGATCCTGGGCACTCATCTGGAAGTGATTATTTTGAATTTATTTTAACTCTCTCGTGGCCTCGTTAATAGTTATCTATTAGATATTCAGATAACACTTTGTCGCGACGTCGCTACTCGTATTTCATTTGCATATTGCCATGTATAAAATATAAATATAAATAGTCGAATCAATTCCCGAAAGTCAACCGGTGCAACAGACACCGACTTTCAAAAATGACTACTGACTAGGTTCGATTTTCACAGAATCGAAAACTATTCGACGATGTACCTACAACCTTTTCAACCTATATAAGCGAAATAGCAAAATATAACATTCTGATTTAATATTTAGATTGAAAAACTTATTTTGTAACTATAATTTTTTTCATATTTATCATTTAGCCTCTCCTAATAACATTTTCTAGTTTCAATTATTATAGTCAATTAGTATTTTGAGACGGCATGTTTCCTCATAGCCCCTCAATACAAAAATTCCGGGTGGCTGGAAGTACCTTCTTAAGATTAGTTTTCAAGTGTATTCAGAACGCGTATTCAAATACTTGTGATTACAATTACGTATTCGAAATTCGAATACTGTCTTTCAAAAAAATTGAAATATATAAAGGTACAAATATATTTTAAAAGTATTCAAAATACTTTAAAAGTGCTATTTTTGTATATTAAAATATTTGTACATTTATGACAAATGCATATACCTACACAAAATTACTATTAAATATTTGAATGAATTAATTAATTAATTCAAGAAATCAAGAATTTTAAATGGATAGCTGATGCCTGATAGATATACATTTTAGGTATTAATGTATTATGTCAATGTCATCTACGGACTTGATGACGTATTTTTATTTTTTATGATCAATTGGCAACAATGACCATCATCATTTGACATTTTGTAGGGGGTTACTATTGGTTTAGGAACACCTTAATGTGGAGCTAGGATTTGTCATGAAAAAACCTAGGTGGTCACTCATCCGAGAACTAAGTATTTACTACAGTATTTATTATTTTTTATGGTCGCTGGAAGTAAGAATTCTGGTAAAACTCTTTAAAATCAAGAACATTTTCAAATTATTTTGAGCTAAAAATTCATAAAGTTGTTTCTATCTATAAAACTAAGATATGAACATTTAATACAAGATTAATTGTACGTTTTCCTAGTCTTAACACAAACCACCAAATACGTCTACCTAAAAGAAAAATTAATTTTGTAAGAGTGTTTGAAGTTCAAACCAGATTAACACTATCGTAGGCCCTAGGCACAGTTCTTTATTACCCATCATGTACTAATACGGTTCTGTAGTGTTCAGTATTTAAATGATTAAGAAACCTAATTTTTGGGAGAGGTAGTGTTTTTCGCAGTGTTTTAAGCCTTTAAAATCAAAAATATTTACAACCTGAAAATCAAATATAATCTTTATAATCATAACTTTATCTAATGACAATTTTAACACATCTAAAAATACATTTTATTTTACTCAAAATATATTATTTAAAATGAAACTGCAGGAACCATACAAAACAACTTATTTTATACCATTTTTCATTTTGTTCTTTGTATTTAAATATAAAACAAAAGATAATTTATTGTAACAAATTAAAAATAACAGTATTATGTAGAATATCTCTTAATATAAATTTATAGTTACAAATGTTTTTTACGATATTTTTTGTTTGCAAATGATTCTATAACTTTTTCGGTATCGATGTCTTGGATTAATTCGTGTTCAATTGCAAGTATCGATAATGATGATAATTTATCTTGTCTAATAGTTGACCGCTGATAGTTCTTAACCCTCTTTAGAATTGAAAATGATCTTTCACCTTCGCACGAAGTTCCAAAAATTGATAAATATATTCTAAAAGCAATGTTTACATTTGGAAAACTTGTTACCATTTTAATATTTATTTGTTTAATTAGCATTTCATTAACAGACATCCCAGTTTCTCGAAAGCTCTTAAAAATCAAAAACTCATTAACAAATGAAGATTCTAAATCGGTTTTATAGGCTTCAACTAAATTATTTGCCTTTATTTTTATTTCTTCAACTTTTAAACTCTCGTTAGTTAAAAAATTAAATCTTTCGTCTAATTTTAAATAAGCTATTTTTCCGTCAAGGTTTTCATTTTCGTAGGCCCTAAAATGTTCGTAGGCCCTAGGCACAGTGCCTATAGTGCCTATTGGCTAATACGGCCCTGGTTCAAACCATATTTCAACATTATTTTTCAGTTTCTGATGGAACGATTTTTTTTTATTTTGTTACTATTCAAAAACGAATAACCGTAGATGCTTTATTAGTTGTTTTCTATAAATGTCGTTAATTTTTTTTTTTTTTGGTTAAATTCGAAAACCTCGTAAATAATAATATATACTCGTAATACAATGTTCCTCATACATCATTACCAAAGTAGTTAAAAAATATTAAAAATACATAGGCATAATTTTTTTCAGTATATAAATCTTAGTTACACACTTGAATTTTATCAGCGTATATCTAGTACGAGGTATACCTATATATTACTTAGGTGACTACTACGATTTTTACTATAATACGCGAATCATCAATTATTGATTGTACCCATTAATGTGATCAGATTCTCATAATTTGGATAGTACGTACAATTTGCTGAAAACGACGGCTGATGTTTGTTTTTTACTCGATTGCCATTTGACAGTGTAGGGACGAAATCATGCGGAGGACGATCAGAATTAAGAAATATATGTAACAGGGGTGTATGCTGTGATCGTGATGGCCCGGAACATGTGGCTACAACTAACGCCGCGAGCCGCGACCTCAATAATTATTACTTGCACCGACGCTGCCGCTACCGAAAATGAAAAACAGTAGCGACTAGTGCGTGCGACCCTGATACGCGTGGACTCTTGTAAAGTACATACAGGGCGATGGTATTAGACGAAACGAGATTCATGTATGCTATTCACACTGTTTTCCAATAATAACAGTTATTACCTTAAAACAGTTAATACATCAGTCATTTCTTACTTTAAAGTTTAAATAAACTATACTTTTACATAAATCAAAAACCGATATCACATCATATTCAGTACCTATTCACATCATCCTATGCAATCTATGCGCGTTATCGATGTACCCATAGAACGGGGATGACAAATGTCCGAGGTGGCACGTGAAAATATATTGTGAGCAAGGGAAAATGTTTACTATTATATATTATAGGTAATAGGTAAAAAGCATACGGCTTTTGTCTGTCATTAACGATTAACTGATGAATGCAGTGCCGCATGTATACTTTATTCAAAGTTACTAATTATAAACCAAATATCAACGAATTTTCATCAAGTCCAAACCGCTCGGTCTTGAGACTTGACATTTTATACAGAGGTTTGAGCAATGGAGGGGCGCACTAAGAAAGGATTTTTCAAAATTCAACCTCTAACGGGGTGAAAGGTCATTTGTTTTATATAGCTATAGGTATAATAAACGAGCAACGTCGTGACGGGACAGCTAGTTTAAACATATTGAAAACTCATGGAAACAATTTGTTTTTACAAGTGTATGCAATTCATATGTTGTCTGCACAATTTGTCAAAATTCCAAAGATGTATTCATTATTTTGGGGTCAGAGACGTTTAAAATATTCAATTTTTATATCTAAAGCTTGAAAATAAAATACCTACAAAGCTCTTCGTAAATGGTTATTACTGAAACACAAAAATTAAAAAAAGTATTTATGCACGAATTTTTTTTTATGAAAAACGAAACTTGAACATTTTACGTGCATTTAAGTAAGTACATGATTATATTGTGTACTATTAAGTGTTGCCGCCGAAGCGCACAAATAATCACATTGTATTGTTTTTTTTTTTGTTATAATTATTATTGAATGTGTCTTATGAGTTATATATATTATGTAGATAATCAACGCGATATCGCATACGACCGCGCCGGCTGCGAGAGTAAAATAATAGCACTGAACGATGTCGCGATAGCACTCAATAGCGGCGTGAGCCAAAATATATTATTATCTACAAAATAGAGAGAGATATTGTTTTTTATAATTGTGAGCACCAGAAGGGTCTATTGTTTTTATAATATTATTTTGTGTTATTTTAGATTAAATTCTATAAATTGTGGGCTCAAGAGGTTACCGCAAACCACGTCGGCGTAAATCACCACTTTTATTGTTGGTAGGTCCATTAATATTATAGGTATAGGTAGCAGCTGACCAGCAGTGCAACGAATATCATTGGAGTTTTTTTATTATTATTTATTTCATATATTTACTTGTTGGGCCACAAATGTCTAATCATTATTTTGTAAGCCATAAATGCAGTGCGATATCATACATTTATTATAATTTATAATTGTATCATTGCGGAAGGAAGTAATTGATTGCAGATCATTTTTATATATTATCATCTTTCCTGATGGGCCAGTAAGGCCATATTATATTATAATTCTATTTTGTTTGGCAGCTTATTATTTTTGTATTAACATTATAGCTACGCGGCGACGCCTCTAATAGCTGTAATTAAATTATGCTATTATCATTTAGGTACTGTGTTTAGCCATGAAGGCCGAGATTAATTTATGTTACAATCTTATAAATTTTTGTTTCTGTGATTATTTATATTCCGTGTAATTAATTATTATTCTATATTATACTATACAGTAACTCATCTTTTACCTGCAACCGTGCTACCATTTTTTTATTACCAGTTATTTGTAAACACACATTAGACACAAATTATACACATATTGCACAACACGCGCAACGTAGTTCGTCGGTATTTGCCCGGTGATCCCGACCACTGCTGAAGGCCCGCGCACTAAGCGTAGTATTATTGAATTATAATTTAAATCTGGTTCTCAAAAAAATTTGTTTTAACAAAAAATGTCATCAAAGAGAAGTTTGTTGTGTGAAAGTTTCATTCTATAAATCTATAATGTACATATTTTTATAGTTCGTTATGAAGTCCTTTAAAAGTTGGTAGTATTGTTATCATATTATTTGTCGCCTATAATATATAATATTTTAATATTTTAGATTCTGAGAGAAGCGATGATGTGTGTTTTTAAATTATTATTATAGTTATTTATTTATTATTTTTTATGTCGGTCATCCCGTTTTGAGACACTAATAGTGCTTCAATTTTCTTCAACATTAACTTTTCTGGTAGAAAAGTGAATCTAGTTGGTGCATTCGGGAAGTCAAAATTTAAAATTCCCTATAGTTTTCAAAAGCAACAGGAAAAACAAACAAAAAATTAAGGAAAAATTATTCGAAAAATTCGATTTTGATTTTTAGTGTAACTCTAACAAAAATGGCCGTAGATACAGGAAACTTTCACTGAATAAGCATTTAGTAACCATTTTCTATTCACCATAAGGTTTTCAAAATATTTTGATTTGTGTTGAACTATTTATAGGCATATCAGATTTTCGATTAAGTTTTTAAGTACATCAATAAATTTATAGATATTTGGATGAGCAAAATAAAACATACCGTTAAATTTTGAATGGAAAGCTTCACAGCTATTTGTTGTCCCTATAATATTGATCCCGAATACATTACCCATAAAGAAGGAGGAAAGTCACAATCGGGGGTTATATATGTGTTTAAAATATAATCTGTAAATGTTTCTACTTTTTTATTCTGTGGTAAAATTGATACTATATCAGTGGCGTAGCCAGGGGGAGGCTGAGGGGGCTGCAGCCCTCCCCCCCCCCCGAAATATTAATAAAATTCAAAAATTATTTTAATGTTCTATGGTATTCGATCAAAAACTAAACCACCGCTGTGTAAAAAATTGATCAGCCCCCCCCTCCCGGAAAAAAATCCTGGCTACGCCACTGTACTATATCATCGGTAAAACAGTTTTCTACATCTTCAGGTTTCAAAAAAGGGAGACCAAAAAATATTTTTAGGTAATTGCTTATTTCTGAATTTAAATTATATTCATTACTCAAACCTAGAGCTTGAATTTTTCTCCACCAACTCTGGCCTAAATGGAATCGGCATACTTTTAATTCGACAGATGACCAAACAAATAATGCGGCCGAGTGAATTGCTTTTTCGAAATCAGCAAATAACATTTTCGGTAAAAAATTAATATTATTTTTTATACATTCTGAATTTAGATGAAAAAATGCTTACTTGTAAGTTTCAACATTTTTGTCAATTAATAAAAAAAAACTAATGGTATGTAATTTCCAATTGATAAACCGTGAATTGTGAATAATTGTGTAAATAACTTAGGACAACTTTTAAAAGTTCCATCAACAAATATTGTGTCAACTTGACCTCAGAACTTCAAATTAGTTATTGTTGAAAAAACTAGTATATTATTTTCATAGTCGTTAACTAATAGAAACTTTTCATCCTGGTTACTTTTAATGTTTTCTTCTTTCAATGAATTATGTAAATCTAATATATTATTTGGCAGCTTGGGAATTACAGATGCTCGGGCGTGATGCATATTTTTGCGAATTAAAGTTAAATCATAACTGGTCAATGTCGATACGTCATTTGACAATTCCCTATGAATGAGTTTTGAGGGCTTATCATAGAGATCGTCTATTGCCTTTCGTTTTAAATTATTGCTTAATTTTTGTCTATTTAATATTTCTACAGAATCGTTTTCATGGTTATGTTCAGTAGGACGTCCCAATATTTCATTTTTATCGTTTAATTTAGCATATGACTTACATGTTTTTTTGAAATACTTCCAACGTTGTATATCATTTTTCAATAGTTTATAGAAACAAAATTTAAAATCGTTTATAAAAATCAATGTTTTATTTTTTTCACTTATCATAACGTCACTTACAATTAAACGCATATTTTTAAATAGAAATAGAACAGCGCACAATTGTCAACGAAACGGAATCGAAAGACATACCAACCGATTACATTTATTTCCGAAATACTCATATAGTCGTGTCGATTATTGATCGAGATTATCAAGGGTATATTCTGATAACAGATAATCGGGAAGCAATTAGTATAGTCGGATCGAAAACCCGGGACGCAATAAGTAAGTCACAAATCACAATTTTTATTTCGGGGACGCAATTCGTATGCAGCCGTTTTTAAAGTTCAAATGTTGACAATATTTATCAAATTGAAAATTGAAAATAATTTTGTAGTCAAAAATTTATAATATTTTTAATTTTTATAGCTAAGGATTAAAAATTGAATACATTGTCCCATTTATGCAGTTTTTTCAACCAAAAAATCTAAAAAATATATAAATACAGTTATTTTTTACAAACATTTTAAATTCAAATTTGGACAAAATTGCATATGAACACCAAGAGTAACTATTTTTGTCATTTTATTGTAATTCGGTTCCAAAACAGCCCAATTTTACATAGGTATACTTAATATTTTTCATCACTGATAATTTAAGAATAATATTAATTCAACTTACCGGCTACCATATTAATAATAAGTAATGGCAATATAAAATATCCTTAACTGACATACCGTCTCTGCTCAGAATCGTTTTTCGTATACAATGATATATCATTGAATTCAAATACAATACCATCCATAACAGCGACCTCCTAGACACCCAATGTTCAGCAGAGCGACATCCACTTACCCGCATTTTTATTATTTATTGTTAGCTCTTTCTGTTAGTTGTTACCAGTGGCGTATATATCATTTTTGTATGGGGGGGGGGGGG